>NC_060193.1:21784156-21796656 GCF_021184085.1 Oncorhynchus gorbuscha
AGGCCCCCACCCCCATCAAAATTGCCCATCCCTGGTCTAGACACTAATCTTGGGGCAGTATTGTTTGTACTCGCAGAGTGGTTGAGGTTAGGGGAGGGTAATCTGATCCTAGATTTGTGGCTAAGAAAAACATGTACCTCGAAAGCTATTTCACATCCCCTGTTTCTTTGTTTCACCGAAAACAGATTTCTCAAAGTCAGAAATATTGGTTACTAGATTAGAGCCCCAAAGGGATTGATTGACAAACTTCTTAGGAAATGTAGACAAAGAGAAAACAAAACTGCTGACCAAACGTCTTATTTGCGAACATCATACCATGACTCAGGAGGCAGAAACTGGTGTGTCTGTGTGTGTGTCCCCACATGCCCGGACCATACCCCTGTCCTGAGACCTCCTAATAAACAGTGTAATTATTAATAGAGATGTAAGTGGCATCCCATCAATCCAGTCCCCCTTCCCTCCTTCCTCCCCCCTGTGGTGTTTAAAGTTACCATGTGTAACCTTAGGACTTTAATTCAGAGGAGTGCAGTTCTGTGAAACAGGGTGCACAGGAGAGAGTGTGTGTGCGACAGACAAGTGTGTATGTATGTGTGTGTGTGAAAGACAAGTGTGTGTGTGTGTGTGTGTGTGTGTGTGTGTGTGTGTGTGTGTGTGTGTGTGTGTGTGTGTGTGTGTGTGTGTGTGTGTGTGTGTGTGTGTGTGTGTGTGTATGAGGCGGGTAGATAGCCAGCCAGGCCCAACATGGCACCGCAAATATTTATCCATGAGCCTCGGGAATGCTAGGTACTCCATAGGGGCTCTCTCCTTCCCTTCTCTTCACCAGTGGAAGAGAAAAAGAGAACATATTTTTTAGAGCTCTCAACACCCTCCCTCAATCCATTTCTCTCTCACCCCCCCCCACGTAAGTAGGTTGGTAGACTTACAATGGTAGATTCTTTGCTCTCCTCATCCTGATGAAATGTTGGCGTTTGGAGCCCTGTGGTGAAGAGACAGCTGATGTGTGTGCGTGTGTTTGTACCGGAATGTCTGCGTGTGTGTGCATGTTTGACACATGTGTCGCTGAGGGGGAGAGCAGCGGTAGAGTTGCTGGCTGGTCGTGTGTAAGGGAGAGCGGTGGGATCCAGTTGGATCAGTTGGACTATGTGGACAGCAGGGTAACAGTAGCTGTCTGTAGTCATAAAGCATGTCTGCAACACTGCTGTTTTTAACCATCCCAGGAGGCTATGTCCCCAACACACACACACACACACGTACGTTTCGCAGACCTTGGCTCACACATACTAAGAAACACACTAGGGCCGACCCCATTTAGTCGACAGGTTGATTGTTTTGTCAGTAGGCTGTTGGTCGACCGCATAAAATATACAGTGCAGTCGGAAATTGTTTAGACCCCTTGACCCTTTCCACATTTTGTTAGAGCCTTATTCTATCATTTATTAAACAAAATCAAATCCTCAGCAATCTATACACAATACACTAAAATGACAAAGTGTAAAACGGTTTGTAGAATGTTTGCAAATGTATTAAAAATACAAAACAGAAATACCTTCTCTACATGAGTATTCAGACCCTTTGCTATGAGACTTTAAATTGAGCCCAGGTGCGTCCTGTTTCCATTGATTGATCATCCTTGAGATGTTTTTATGACTTGATTATGGTCCACCTGTGGTAAATCCAATTGATTGGACATGATTTGGAAAGGCACAAACCTGTCTAAAGAAGGCCTGTTGAATTGCTTCTTTAGCACAGCTGAAAACGGTTGTGCTGATTAACATACTTGCAAAAGAGATTTCTAATGATCTATTAGCCTTTTAAAATGCTAAACTTAAGTTAACACAACGTGCCATTGGAACACAGGAGTGATGGTTGCTGATAATGAGCCTATGTAGATATTCCATTAAAAATCAGCCGTTTCCAGCTACAATAGTAATTTACAACATTAACAACGTCTACACTGTATTTCTGAGCAATTTGATGTTATTTTAATGGACAAAAAATGTGCTCTTCTTTCAAAAACAAGGACATTTCTAAGTGACTCCAAACGTTTGAAAGGTAGTGTATATCTACTGAAATAAGACAGATCCTGTTTGTTTAATAGCCTTATGATGCCATGATCAACCACAATTTACCAAATTCGTCTGTTTTTAATCTTTGCTATGTGCTATGTGGTAATAAGGCTTTACACTTTTTTTCACTACAACAGCCTCTCTGGTATTACTTATAATTTATTTAGTGTTGTTTATACTTTTACAAATACAAAATGTAATAATAATGCTCCCTTTTCAATCTTGTCTCAATGCTGCAACTCCCCAACGGGCTCGGGAGAGCCAAAGGTCAAGTGTAATTTGCAGTAAAGTCTAGGCAACAAATAACATTGTATTGCTTTCTTTACATTTTGTAGCTGTGAGTTAGGCTCATATTAACCACTTTTTATTTTACACACAGAGACGGATCATGTAGATCATATAATTCGAAACATTACCCACCAAACCGCGCTCCTTAACCCGGAAGCCAGCTGCATCAACGTGTCGGAGGAAACACCATACAACTGACGACCGAAGTCAGCCTGCAGGTGCCCGGCCCGCCACAAGGGCTAGAGCACGATGAGCCAAGTAAAGCCCCCCCCAGCCAAACCCTCCCTTAACCCGGATGAAGCTGGGCCAATTGTGTGCTGCCCTATGGGACTCCCGGTCACGGACATTTGTGTGACAGCCTAGGATTTGAACCCGGGTCAGTAGTGACGCCCCAAGCACTGTGATGCAGTGTCTTAGGCCGCTGCGCCACTCGGGAGGCCATAACATTCCTTTTTCTTGACCGCCATCTTATTGTTATTGTTACTATTACTATAATAAAAAGTCATGTCATTATCATTAGTAGGCAGGGTATAGCAGCCTTGTATAACCACCATCGAGCTGTAGGCCAAAGAGCACATCCTGTTTAGTCTTAATACCATAACTTACTTAGGCCTATATTTCAATACCTATATAGGCTTCTGTATCAATCAATCATGAATTTGTTCATTTCATCACACAGCATGAGTCATTCGTGTTTTGAAATGCAAATCAAGCATTTCAGTTTTAAAATCAAATAAAATTACTTGAATAATTAGCGTAATAAACTGTTCAATTTCGTAAATTGTTTTTAGTCTTTGCTGTAAAAAAGGCTTTACAAAAGGCATTACAACAACACTGTCTGGTACGTTTATAATTTATACATTTTTATCATTTAGCAGACATTCTTATCCAGAGCAACTTACAAGAGCAATTACGGTGAAGTGCCTTGCTCAAGGGCAGCAGCAGGAGCAGCGCGACAAGAATTTCTGGACTTGGGAGGAAATCCTTGATGGGAGAGGACCCTGGGCTAAACCAGGGGAGTGTAGCCGCACCAAGGTGCAGCGAGAGAGGAACTGGACATGGGAGGACGAACTGGACGGTGAAGGACCTTGGGCTCAGCCTGGAGAATATCGCCGCCCCAAGGAAGAACTGGAGGCGAAGAAAGGGGAGAGGCGCTGGTATGAGGAGGCAGCACGGCGACGCGGATGGAAGCCTGAGAGTCAGCCCCAAAAATGTATTGGGGGGAGGCTCACAGGGGGTATGGCTATGCCAGGTAGGAGACCTGCGCAAACTCCCTGTGCTTACTGGGAGGCTAGAGAGACCGGGCAGGCACCGTGTTATGCTATGGAGCGCACAGTGTTTCCAGTGCGGGTGCATAGCCCGGTGCGGTTCATACCAGCTCTTCGTATTGGCCGGGCTAGAGTGGGCATCGAGCCAGGTAAGGTGGGCAGGCTTGGTGCTCAAGAGCTCCAGTGCGCCTGCACGGTCCGGTCTATCCAGAGCCACCTACACACACCAGTTCTCCGGTGGCAGCTCCCCGCACCAGGCTTCCTGTGCGTGTTCTCGGTCCAGTTCCACCAGTGCCAGCACCACGCATCAGGCCTACAGTGCGCCTCGCCTCTCCAGCGCTGCCGGAGCCTCCCGCCTGTTCAGCGCAGCCAGCGCTTTCCTCCTCTCCTGCGCTGCTGGAGTCTCCTGCCTGTTCAGCGCAGCCTGAGCTGCCAGTCTGCATGGAGCAGCCTGAGCTGTCAGTCTGCATGGAGCAGCCTGAGCTGTCAGACTGCATGGAGCAGCCTGAGCTGCCAGTCTGCATGGAGCAGCCAGAGCTGCCAGTCTGCATAGAGCAGCCAGAGCTGTTAGTCTGCATAGAGCAGCCAGAGCTGCCAGTCTGCATGGAGCAGCCAGAGCTGCCAGGTTGCATGGAGCAGCCAGAGCTGCCAGTCTGCATAGAGCTGCCAGTCTGCATAGAGCAGCCAGAGATGTCAGTCTGCATGGAGCTGCCAGTCTGCATAGAGCAGCCAGAGATGTCAGTCTGCATAGAGCAGCCAGAGATGTCAGTCTGCATGGAGCAGCCAGAGCTGCCAGTCTGCATGGAGCATCCAGTCTGCATGGAGCAGCCAGAGCTGCCAGGTTGCATGGAGCAGCCAGAGCTGCCAGTCTGCATAGAGCTGCCAGTCTGCATAGAGCAGCCAGAGCTGTCAGCCTGCATGGAGTTGCCAGTCTGCATAGAGCAGCCAGAGCTGTCAGTCTGCATAGAGCAGCCAGAGATGTCAGTCTGCATGGAGCTGCCTGTCTGCATAGAGCAGCCAGAGATGTCAGTCTCCATAGAGCAGCCAGAGCTGTCAGTCTGCATGGAGCAGCCAGAGCTGCCAGGTTGCATGGAGCAGCCAGTCTGCATAGAGCTACCAGTCTGCATAGAGCCGCCAGAGCTGTCAGTCTGCATGGAGCTGCCAGTCTGCATATAGCAGCCAGAACTGTCAGTCTGCATAGAGCAGCCAGATCTGCCAGTCAACCAGATTCTTCCAGATCTGCCAGTCAACCAGACTCTTCCAGATCCGCCAGTCAACCAGACTCTTCCAGATCCGCCAGTCAACCAGACTCTTCCAGATCCGCCAGTCAACCAGACTCTTCCAGATCCGCCAGTCAACCAGACTCTTCCAGATCCGCCAGTCAACCAGACTCTTCCAGATCCGCCAGTCAACCAGACTCTTCCAGATCCGCCAGTCAACCAGACTCTTCCAGATCCGCCAGTCAACCAGACTCTTCCAGATCCGCCAGTCAACCAGACTCTTCCAGATCCGCCAGTCAACCAGACTCTTCCAGATCCGCCAGTCAACCAGACTCTTCCAGATCCGCCAGTCAACCAGACTCTTCCAGATCTGCCAGCCAACCAGACTCTTCCAGATCTGCCAGCCAACCAGACTCTTCCAGATCTGCTAGTCAACCAGACTCTTCCAGATCCGCCAGCCAGCCAGGATCTGCCGGAGCCAACTACCTGCCTGAGCTTCCTCTCAGTGCTGAGCTTCCTCTCAGTGCTGTGCTTCCCCTCAGTGCTGTGCTTTCCCTCAGTGCTGGGCTTCCCCTCAGTGGAGCTGCCCCTCAGTCCCGAGCTGCCCCTCAGTCCCGAGCTTCACCTCAGTCCCGAGCTGCCCCAGTCCCGGGCTGCCTCAGTCCCGAGCTGCCCCTCAGTCACGAGCTGCCTCTCAGTCCAGTGGGGTTCTGGGTGAGGACTACTAGGCCATGGTCGGCGGCGAGGGTGGACTATCCCAGGACGCGAGGGGAGGAACTAAGACATTTATGGAGTGGGTTCCACGTCCCGAGCCGCCACCATGGACAGACGCCCACCCGGACCCTCCCTATGGTTTTGAGGTGCGTCCAGGAGTCCGCACCTTGGGGGGGGGGGGGTTCTGTCACGCCCTGGTCTTAGTATTTTGTGTTTTCTTTATTTATTTGGTCAGGCCAGGGTGTGACGGGTTATTGTGGTGTGTTTTTTGTCTTGGGTTTTGTGGGGTGTCTACGTAGTCTATGGCTGCCTGAGGCGGTTCTCAATCAGAGTCAGGTGATTATTGTTGTCTCTGATTGGGAGCCATATTTAGGCAGCCATATTCTGTGAGTGTTTCGTGGGTGATTGTTCCTGTCTTTGTGTTTGCACCAGATAGGGCTGTTTCGGTTTTCGTTATTTCATTTCGTTATTTTTGTAGTTTCTGTATGTTTAGTTTTCCTTCATTAAAATATCATGAATCACCATCACGCTGCATTTTGGTCCGATCCTTGTTCTACCTCTTCATCAGAGGAGGAGATAGAAGAGAGCCGTTACACAAACAGTGTGCTTAAAGTATCAGACAAGCTCAGTGCATATAGTTGATTTGATTAAAACACACGTGATGTGTCTATAAATGGGAAAATACTCGTTATAAAATTTCGACCAATCGACACACACACACGTCACCATGATCTTTCACAAAACACATAATCAACCAACAGCACTTAACGACACAAACACACAGTCCGGCATAAATGTTTACCACTCTGCCTGACCCCACGGGCACACAGTCACCAGTACATATTTAAATGTACCCTCGCATGACGCACAGCAGTGGTGCTTGATGTGCGTTTTGGTTGGTAATACGATATATACCCAGTTGTACTCTAAAAGCCTTTTCAATCCATCTGCAGTTGACCTCCATGTGAAAAGACGTGGCCACTCCAGGACCACTTAAACACACAGACACATTACACAAACATGCCTAACCCCACCACTCCAGCCTACCACCGGGAGGCCGCTGATGAATAGAAACAGATAGACGAGACAAAGGACAAATGAATATGAAATGAAAGATAAACAAACAAAGCAGGGGAAGGGAGTCTTCCTGATCTGTCATCCCTCACTCCACCAAGCTCTCTCTCTCTCTCTCTCTCTCTCTCTCTCTCTCTCTCTCTCTCTCTCTCTCTCTCTCTCTCTCTCTCTCTCTCTCTCTCTTTAATTGGGGAGTATAGTTGTTATTTCCTTTCCATTCCTGGGTGAGTCAATCCTTTCATAAGTCCTAATGCACCGAAGATTAGGTTCTATGTGCTTCTCTGCGGCTGGCGGAAGAACATTGTGTGACGGACACTAATTACTGACGCTGGCTCGCTGAGCATCACAAGCCTACTGGCATGGGATGTGTTCCAAATGGTAGAGACCAAGGAAGCACAGAGACAGAGACAGAGACCAAGGAAGCACAGAGATAGAGACCAAGGAAGCACAGAGACAGAGACCAAGGAAGCACAGAGACAGAGACCAAGGAAGCACAGAGACAGAGACCAAGGAAGCACAGAGACAGAGACCAAGGAAGCACAGAGACAGAGACAGAGACCAAGGAAGCACAGAGACAGAGACCAAGGAAGCACAGAGACAGAGACCAAGGAAGCACAGAGACAGAGACCAAGGAAGCACAGAGACAGAGACCAAGGAAGCACAGAGACAGAGACCAAGGAAGCACAGAGACAGAGACCAAGGAAGCACAGAGACAGAGACCAAGGAAGCAAACTGGTCAGGGCCCAAAAAGGTGACACTTTTGTTGCCCTGAAACATTGAAAAACATCCCTGCTAGGGGGAAATGCAGGTTTGAACTAATTAAACAACAAAGAATATGATCTACATCATCTGTCTCTGTGTGTAAAATAAAAAGTGGTTCATGTGAACCTAACTCACAGCTACAAAATGTAAAGAAAGCAATACAATGTTATTTGACATCAAATGACACTCAAGTCTTGAGAGAAAACAATCCACTAATATTTCAGTTAGCCATGACAGCCTTTATAATAGAACGCTTGTGACCACACACATCTAAATATCGCACCTGGGAAAAACACATCTTAAAGTAGAAATAGAATGAAACAAAACAGGCATTCTATTTTTGCTCTATTCTAGTGGCCACTATAGTAGACATCAATCAAGTGCACACGGCTACATGTGTGCAAAAATAACATTCACTGAGTAAAACATGTAATAATCCCCCCTCACTCACTCACCCACATGTGTTACTGTCAAGTTCAACACAACACATACAATATTTGTGGGCTGCACTGCACATTATTACATTGTACACTTTCTGCCTGCGGACATCTGTTCTACAATGTGTCAGCAGAGCCTGATACACTTTGTTGGCATAACGGATCTCTTTCAGGCAGAGAGGACACCTGGCTTACCCCTTTTATCCAGAGACTGGAAAAGAGAGACAGAGGGAAAGTGTGTTGCGTTCCTTTCACCTCTATAGTGGCATCCAACTTAAGCCAGCTCCGGCTACAGCTACACTTGATCCCTGAATCCACTTTCCAACACAAGCAACGCCTCATTTTCACTTAATTCTCTCATTCTGAAAATGAACCACATACTGTAGAGGGAAAACATTAGTTCAGATAGTAGTTAGTTGGTTAGCTAGTTAACGTTTCACACAGATTGCCAAGGTTCAGTAAACAACTAACAGTAACGCGTTATAACTTGAGGAACGGCAAGGAGTTGTATAACGTTAACAGTTAATACTATAGCGAATTGGTTAGGTTACTAATGTTAGCTCATCCAATGTTGTAACGTTAGGTGGCTAATGTTAGCTGTCTGGCTTTATGAGACAGCTCACTTTCACACCATCAACTCAATTATTTGATCAGTTAAGTTGGCTAATGTTTGCTCAACATTTCTCTGGCTAGCTAACAGAGAATTCGATCCAACTAGCAAGATATTTAACAATGGTAACAATACTTGTTCCACCACACTTTCTGCCTCACCTCAAACTTTCTAAATGGCAGTTGTTTTTCGGTTACAGCTCATGAAGTACGTTTCATCACCTTCTCACCCCTTGTCTCCGTGGTCAGGCTTCTCACCTAGTTTACCTCTTCATTATCATCATAGGACGCGCTACTGTAAGTTAACTGGCAAACTGCCTTTCCACTCTCCCGCTGTCTTTCCAGAGCGCTCGCTGATGCTGTAACTAGCAAACTGCCTTTCCACTCTCCCGCTGTCTTTCCAGAGCGCTCGCTGATGCTGTAACTAGCAAACTGCCTTTCCACTCTCCCGCTGTCTTTCCAGAGCGCTCTGATGCTGTAACTAGCAAACTGCCTTTCCACTCTCTGCTGTCTTTCCAGAGCGTTCTGATGCTGTAACTAGCAAACTGCCTTTCCACTCTCTGCTGTCTTTCCAGAGCGCTAGCTGATGCTGTAACTAGCAAACTGCCTTTCCACTCTCTGCTGTCTTTCCAGAGCGCTCTGATGCTGTAACTAGCAAACTGCCTTTCCACACTCCCGCTGTCTTTCCAGAGCGCTCGCTGATGCTGTAACTAGCAAACTGCCTTTCCACTCTCTGCTGTCTTTCCAGAGCGCTCTGATGCTGTAACTAGCAAACTGCCTTTCCACTCTCTGCTGTCGTTCCAGAGCGCTCGCTGATGCTGTAACTAGCAAACTGCCTTTCCACTCTCTGCTGTCTTTCCAGAGCGCTCTGATGCTGTAACTAGCAAACTGCCTTTCCACACTCCCGCTGTCTTTCCAGAGCGCTCGCTGATGCTGTAACTAGCAAACTGCCTTTCCACTCTCTGCTGTCTTTCCAGAGCGCTCTGATGCTGTAACTAGCAAACTGCCTTTCCACACTCCCGCTGTCTTTCCAGAGCGCTCGCTGATGCTGTAACTAGCAAACTGCCTTTCCACTCTCTGCTGTCTTTCCAGAGCGCTCTGATGCTGTAACTAGCAAACTGCCTTTCCACTCTCTGCTGTCTTTCCAGAGCGCTCTGATGCTGTAACTAGCAAACTGCCTTTCCACTCTCTGCTGTCTTTCCAGAGCGCTCTGATGCTGTAACTAGCAAACTGCCTTTCCACTCTCTGCTGTCTTTCCAGAGCGCTCTGATGCTGTAACTAGCAAACTGCCTTTCCACTCTCTGCTGTCTTTCCAGAGCGCTCTGATGCTGTAACTAGCAAACTGCCTTTCCACTCTCTGCTGTCTTTCCAGAGCGCTCTGATGCTGTAACTAGCAAACTGCCTTTCCACTCTCTGCTGTCTTTCCAGAGTGCTCTGATGCTGTAACTAGCAAACTGCCTTTCCACTCTCTGCTGTCTTTCCAGAGCGCTCTGATGCTGTAACTAGCAAACTGCCTTTCCACTCTCTGCTGTCTTTCCAGAGCGCTCTGATGCTGTAACTAGCAAACTGCCTTCCACTCTCTGCTGTCTTTCCAGAGCGCTCTGATGCTGTAACTAGCAAACTGCCTTTCCACTCTCCCGCTGTCTTTCCAGAGCGTTCTGATGCTGTAACTAGCAAACTGCCTTTCCACTCTCCTGCTGTCTTTCCAGAGCGCTCTGATGCTGTAACTAGCAAACTGCCTTTCCACTCTCTGCTGTCTTTCCAGAGCGCTCTGATGCTGTAACTAGCAAACTGCCTTTCCACTCTCTGCTGTCTTTCCAGAGCGCTCTGATGCTGTAACTAGCAAACTGCCTTTCCACTCTCTGCTGTCTTTCCAGAGCGCTAACTGATGCTGTAACTAGCAAACTGCCTTTCCACTCTCTGCTGTCTTTCCAGAGCGCTAACTGATGCTGTAACTAGCAAACTGCCTTTCCACTCTCTGCTGTCTTTCCAGAGCGCTCTGATGCTGTAACTAGCAAACTGCCTTTCCACTCTCTGCTGTCTTTCCAGAGCGCTCTGATGCTGTAACTAGCAAACTGCCTTTCCACTCTCTGCTGTCTTTCCAGAGCGTTCGCTGATGCTGTAACTAGCAAACTGCCTTTCCACTCTCTGCTGTCTTTCCAGAGTGCTCTGATGCTGTAACTAGCAAACTACCTTTCCACTCTCTGCTGTCTTTCCAGAGCGCTCTGATGCTGTAACTAGCAAACTGCCTTTCCACTCTCTGCTGTCTTTCCAGAGCGTTCTGATGCTGTAACTAGCAAACTGCCTTTCCACTCTCTGCTGTCTTTCCAGAGCGTTCTGATGCTGTAACTAGCAAACTACCTTTCCACTCTCTGCTGTCTTTCCAGAGCGCTCTGATGCTGTAACTAGCAAACTGCCTTTCCACTCTCTGCTGTCTTTCCAGAGCGTTCGCTGATGCTGTAACTAGCAAACTGCCTTTCCACTCTCTGCTGTCTTTCCAGAGCGCTCTGATGCTGTAACTAGCAAACTGCCTTTCCACTCTCTGCTGTCTTTCCAGAGCGCTCTGATGCTGTAACTAGCAAACTGCCTTTCCACTCTCTGCTGTCTTTCCAGAGCGCTCTGATGCTGTAACTAGCAAACTGCCTTTCCACTCTCTGCTGTCTTTCCAGAGCGCTCTGATGCTGTAACTAGCAAACTGCCTTTCCACTCTCTGCTGTCTTTCCAGAGCGCTAACTGATGCTGTAACTAGCAAACTGCCTTTCCACTCTCTGCTGTCTTTCCAGAGCGCTCTGATGCTGTAACTAGCAAACTGCCTTTCCACTCTCTGCTGTCTTTCCAGAGCGCTCTGATGCTGTAACTAGCAAACTGCCTTTCCACTCTCTGCTGTCTTTCCAGAGCGCTCTGATGCTGTAACTAGCAAACTGCCTTTCCACTCTCTGCTTTGTCTTTCCAGCCTTTCCAGCGTCTTTCCGCTGATGCTGTAACTAGCAAACTGCCTTTCCACTCTCTGCTGTCTTTCCAGAGCGTTCGCTGATGCTGTAACTAGCAAACTGCCTTTCCACTCTCTGCTGTCTTTCCAGAGCGCTCTGATGCTGTAACTAGCAAACTGCCTTTCCACTCTCTGCTGTCTTTCCAGAGCGCTCTGATGCTGTAACTAGCAAACTGCCTTTCCACTCTCTGCTGTCTTTCCAGAGCGCTCTGATGCTGTAACTAGCAAACTGCCTTTCCACTCTCTGCTGTCTTTCCAGAGCGCTCTGATGATGTAACTAGCAAACTGCCTTTCCACTCTCTGCTGTCTTTCCAGAGCGCTCTGATGCTGTAACTAGCAAACTGCCTTTCCACTCTCTGCTGTCTTTCCAGAGCGCTCTGATGCTGTAACTAGCAAACTGCCTTTCCACTCTCTGCTGTCTTTCCAGAGCGCTCTGATGCTGTAACTAGCAAACTGCCTTTCCACTCTCTGCTGTCTTTCCAGAGCGCTAACTGATGCTGTAACTAGCAAACTGCCTTTCCACTCTCTGCTGTCTTTCCAGAGCGCTCTGATGCTGTAACTAGCAAACTGCCTTTCCACTCTCTGCTGTCTTTCCAGAGCGCTCTGATGCTGTAACTAGCAAACTGCCTTTCCACTCTCTGCTGTCTTTCCAGAGCGCTCTGATGATGTAACTAGCAAACTGCCTTTCCACTCTCTGCTGTCTTTCCAGAGCGCTCTGATGCTGTAACTAGCAAACTGCCTTTCCACTCTCTGCTGTCTTTCCAGAGCGCTCTGATGCTGTAACTAGCAAACTGCCTTTCCACTCTCTGCTGTCTTTCCAGAGCGCTCTGATGCTGTAACTAGCAAACTGCCTTTCCACTCTCTGCTGTCTTTCCAGAGCGCTAACTGATGCTGTAACTAGCAAACTGCCTTTCCACTCTCTGCTGTCTTTCCAGAGCGCTCTGATGCTGTAACTAGCAAACTGCCTTTCCACTCTCTGCTGTCTTTCCAGAGCGCTCTGATGCTGTAACTAGCAAACTGCCTTTCCACTCTCTGCTGTCTTTCCAGAGTGCTCTGATGCTGTAACTAGCAAA
>NC_060193.1:21801656-21814156 GCF_021184085.1 Oncorhynchus gorbuscha
GAGAGAGAGAGAGAGAGAGAGAGAGAGAGAGAGAGAGAGAGAGAGGGGGGTAGAGGGAGGTAGAGGTAGAGAGAGGCAGAGAGAGGTAGAGGTAGTGAGAGAGAGAGAGAGAGAGAGGTAGAGGTAGAGGGAGGTAGAGGTAGAGGGAGGTAGAGGTAGAGAGAGGTAAGAGGTAGAGGTAGAGAGAGGTAGAGAGAGGTAGAGGGAGGTAGAGGTAGAGAGAGGTAGATGGAGGTAGAGGTAGAGAGAGGCAGAGAGAGGTAGAGGTAGAGAGAGAGAGAGAGAGAGAGAGAGGGGTAGAGAGAGAGAGAGAGTCTCTCTCTCTCTCTCTCTCTCTCTCTCTCTCTCTCTCTCTCTGTGGTCAATGGGATATTAGGCTGCGTGAGCCACTACCTCGGGCACAGACTGACGCAACACACACAACTTTAAAGGACACACACATAAGTGACACCATTGACACGAGTAAAGTAGGTCACAGGTGACTCCAGGAGACATTACTGTGACACAGCCCAAACATGTCATTTTTGCTTTTATTGTCCCCTTCTGCTGGCCCGCATGCTTTGCTGTGTCTCTTTCCACACTCCCCCTACAGTATAGTGGAAAGCTGTGTGTGTGTGTGTGTGTGTGTGTGTGTGTGTGTGTGTGTGTGTGTGTGTGTGTGTGTGTGTGTGTGTGTGTGTGTGTGTGTGTGTGTGTGTGTGTGTGTGTGTGTGTGTGCACACACACATCACCCAGCCCCCCCCAGGGGTTATGAGTTGGGTCGGGATTCGCCCATGTAGGGTCATTAAATTGAGCTACTTCCACTAACTAACATACAGCTGGACTCATGGCATCATAACAACATGGTGTTATGAGACAACAGACATATTCTGCTCTGGCGCACAAAGATGATGTCACTCGAGTGGAATGTGGTGCTCAGGGTCAGTGTGCACCGAGAAATCATCCCACCCCTTCAAGTCTGAACAAGATGGCTTGTTTCTGAAATATCCTTGACACGGTTTCATACAAAGAGTGTAACAAGCGTATCCGTACCGTGAGACCACGAGCTGTGTAGAGTGATGTAGCAACTAGCCAATGAGTTATGGAGGACAGTACAGCACTAGTATGTCAATAGGACAGACAGACGTACAAGCCCAAACACGAATAAAACTAGCACAGGAAGACTGGTTGAGCTGGGTTGGGTTCCACTACATCCCAAATACGGAGCGGCTATATAATTAGGGCTCTATAAAATCTGCAGAGAATCACGGAACCCAGACATTCAAACGGAATTCAACGGTGTAAAAAAAAAAAAAAAGTACTGAACTTAGTACGAATTCAACTTAATGAATTGAACTCATTAGAAAATGCATTCATTTGCCCGAGATAATCAGAAGACATGAAACAACGGTTGATTCAACCAGTCTGTGCCCACTGGGAGGAATGTCACTGTCTTGTGTGTTGTGTCTGTCTAGTCCTCACTTTGTGTATCCGTTAGCGATAATGCTAACAATAACCATCTGCTGGTAGATAGAAAGGCGATCCCCCAAATCTTCTCAATGAAATGTTCATTCATTATATCATGATTATATGTTGAGGGCTACAGAAACCCCGCTAGCCAAACAACAGTCTATGGCTGGTGCACACGTGCATTAAAAAGGACAACAACACCACAAATGAGAGATTTTCCCCAGACCTCAAGTGGTACCCTGATGTGGTTTAAGCATTCTTGTGGACAAACAACTTAATTGGATGTCCTATTAAAAAAAAAGGTGAGTTTTAGGGTGGAAACCTGCTACGGGAATCAGTCAAAAAATAAAACAGATTTTATAGGGCCCTATATAATGCAGCATTTATAATACACTGGAAGTCCCAGGCCAATTCTGCCAAACATGTACAGTTGAAGTCGGAAGTTTACATACACTTAGGTTGGACTCATTAAAACTAGTTTTTCAACCACTCCACAAATTTCTTGTTAACAAACTATAGTTTTGGCAAGATGGTTAGAACATCTACTGTGTGCATGACTCAAGTCATTTTTCCAACAATTGTTTACTGACAGATTATTGCACTTATAATTCACTGTATCACAATTTCAGTGGGTCAGAAGTTTACATACACTAAGCTGACTGTGCATTTAAACAGCTTGGAAAATTCCAGAAAATTGTGTCATGACTTCAGAAGCTTCTGATAGGCTAATTGACATCATTTGAGTCAATTGGAGGTGTACCTATGGATGAATTTCAAGGCCTACTTTCAAACTCAGTGCCTCTTTGCTTGACATCATGGGAAAATTAAAAGAAATCAGCCAAAACCTCAGCAAAAAAATTGTAGACCTCCTCAAGTCTGGTTCATCCTTGGGAGCAATTTCCAAATGCCTGAAGGTACCTCGTTCATCTTTACAAACAATAGTACGCAAGTATAAACACCATGGGACCACGCAGCCGTCATATCGCTCAGGAAGGAGACGTGTTCTGTCTTCTAGAGATGAACGTACTTTGGTGCAAAACAGTGAAATCAATCCCAGAACAACAGCGAAGGCCATTGTGAAGATGCTGGAGGAAACAGGTACAAAAGTATCTATATCCACAGTAAAACATGTCCAATATCGACATAAGCTGAAAGGCCGCTCAGCAGGGAAGAAGCCACTGCTCCAAAACGGACATAAAAAAAGACAGATTACGGTTTGCAACTGCACATGGGGACAAAGATAGTGCTTTTTGGAGAAATGTCCTCTGGTCTGATGAAACAAAAACAGAACTGTTTGGCCATAATCATCGTTATGTTTGGAGGAAAAAGGGAGAGGCTTGCAAGCCGAAGAACACCATTCCAACCGTAAAGCACAGGGGTGGCAGCATCATGTTGTGGGGGTGCTTTGCTGCAGGAGAGACTGGTGCTCTTCACAAAATAGATGGCATCATGAGGAAGGAAAATTATGTGGATATTTTAAAGCAACATCTCAAGACGTCAGTCAGGAAGTTAAAGCTTGGTCGCAAATGGGTCTTCCAAATGGACAATGACCCCAAGCATACTTCCAAAGTTGTGGCAAAATCCCTTAAGGTCAACAAAGTCAAGGTATTGGAGTGGCCATCACAAAGCCCTAACCTCAATCCCCTAGAAAGTTTGTGGGCAGAACTGAAAAAGCGTGTGTGAGCAAGGAGGCCTATAGGCACCAGCTCTGACAGGAGGAATGGGCCAAAAGACTACCGGAACCGTTTGACCCAAGTGAAACAATTTAAAGACAACGCTACCAAATACTAATTGAGTGTATGTAAACGCAAATATCATGTAACGGCCGTCGTCGGTGGAAGAAGGTGAGGACCAATGTGCAGCGTGGTAAGTGTTCATCTCTTTAATAAAGTAAACTGAACACTGAATAACAAAACAACAAAGTAACAACCGAAACAGTTCTGTCTGGTGCAGACACACAAAGACTGAAAATAACCACCCACAAAACACAATGGAAAACAGGCTACCTAAATATGGTTCTCAATCAGGGACAACGATTGACAGCTGCCTCTGATTGAGAACCATACCAGGCCAAAGACAGAAACTCACCCAACTCATGCCCCGACCATACTAAAACAAAAGACAAAACAAAGGAACTAAGGTCAGAACGTGACATGTCAAGAATTGTGAAAAACTGAGTTTAAATGTATTTGGCTAAGGTATGTAAACTTCCCACTTCAACTGTAGATACAAATGGAAAACTCACTTCACCGTGGGGCGGCAGGGTAGCCTAGTGGTTAGAGCATTGGACTAGCGATCGGAATGTTGCAAATTCAAACCCCCGAGCTGACAAGGTACAAATCTGTCGTTCTGCCCCTGAACAAGGCAGTTAACCCGCTGTTCCAAGGCCGTCGTTGAAAATAAGAATTTTTTCATAACTGACTTGCCGAGTTAAATAAAGGTAAAATAAATAAATAGTCTTAAGAAAATGCTATTTGTCCTATATTTAGACCAGACCTTCAAATATCTGAATTAATTACTTTCACATCAATTCAAAGTAACTATTTTCAAAGATCTATTTTAATTGAAAAGACAAGTAGTTGTATATTTTAATGTATTTGGAAGTAAATGTGTATTTTTTATTTTATTTTTACCTTTATTTAACTAGGCAAGTCAGTTAAGAACAAATTCTTATTTTCAATGACAGTGGGTTAACTGGTCTAGGAACAGTGGGTTAACTGCCTGTTCAGGCACAGAAAAACAGATTTGTATCTTGTCAGCTCAGGGGTTAGAACTTGCAACCTTCTAGTTACTAGTCCAACGCTCTAACCACTAGGCTACCCTGTCGATACTCAAATACACATGTATTTGAACCTAGGTCTGGTCTAGACTAGGGTTGTGTCCATAGCATAGCTCACATCCTGACCTAACATAGGCTGAGGGGGGATCAACTGCAGAATCCTGCAGAAACAGAAATGTGAATTACTATGTGTATTATAATTAATGGCATTTTCTTTGTAGGGGTTGATACATTTTGAAGGGAAAATCAAGTCTGAAATTTAAACGTGAAAATTACACATTTCAGAAGCCTTTTTAAACCTCGAATACACCTTCACGTTTAACATGTGCTGCATTGCAAGGAAAGTACTCCTGCAGCAGGGTGATCAAATTCAGATCCTACATCTGTACCAAGTAAAAAAGAAGCTATGAACTGACTGCAGTCATCCAACAAGTACAAAAGGATAGTGAAAATACTGGTAGCATATAAATAGGCCTCGCCTGGCTATGGTTTCAGGTCAGGGATTCAATGACAGAGTAGACTTGTTCGGTGTGTGTGTGTGTGTGTGTGTGTGTGTGTGTGTGTGTGTGTGTGTGTGTGTGTGTGTGTGTGTGTGTGTGTGTGTGTGTGTGTGTGTGTGTGTGTGTGTGTGTGTGTGTGTGTGTGTGTGTGTGTGTGTGTGTGTGTGTGTGTGTGTGTGTACGTGTGTGTGAGAGAGAGCAAAAGAGTGAGTGATGGACAGACAGAAAGAAAAAGGGTTTGCGTGTGTATGTGTGTGTGTACTGTATGTGTGTGTGTACTGTATGTGTGTGTGTTTGTAATATAACTCCAACAACAAGGATGAAGAGGGAGGGGTGAGGAGGGGTGAGACGGATTAAATACTTCTAAACCGCCTCGGCTCAACTTTACTCCATCACTCACTGCAGCACTTACCACTGGGTGAGCAGCCACCACAGAACAGAGGCCAGACGTGTGTGTGTGTGTGTGTGTGTGTGTGTGTGTGTGTGTGTGTGTGTGTGTGTGTGTGTGTGTGTGTGTGTGTGTGTGTGTGTGTGTGTGTGTGTGTGTGTGTGTGTGTGTGTGTGTGTGTGTGTGTGTGTGTGTGTGTGTGTGTGTGTGTGTGTGTGTGAGAGAGCAGTAGAATTGGGTGAATGGGTTCTTATTTTTCCCTTCCGCCCGAGTCCCAACGGTGTGTGTATATACGTACGTCCGTGTGTGGTGTGTGTGTGTGGTGTGTGTGTGTGTCGTGTGTGTGTGTGTGTGTGGTGTGTGTGTCGTGTGCCCCAGAGCAAGTGGTGCCCATGGCTGGTTAAGCACCTCTCCAGAAGTTCCACAGTTGGCATAGGGCATTGAGGAGGTGCCAACATGCCATGTCGCCCTTAGGCTTGCCAGGAGGCACTACAGCATTACAGAGCGATACAGGACAGTGCCATGCTACTGGTGTGTATACCACTATGACAGGCTATGAAAATGCAGGGACCGAGATCATATAAGTAAGTAGGTCATGATTTTTTGTTTCTCACTAATCCTGAGTTTTTATGCTGCCCCTTCAGAGACTTACAAAGACTTATTGAATTGAAAAGATTGCAAAGTATCGGATCCTACGTCAGTAGTTGGAGGCAACTATTAAAGGGTAAAAGGGTAGGGGCCCGTGATAGGGGCTAGGTGTAGGGGCTAGGGGCCTGGGATAGGGGCTAGGTGTAGGGGCTAGGGACCCGGGATAGGGGCTAGGTGTAGGGGCTAGGGGCCCGGGATAGGGGCTAGGTGTAGGGGCTAGGGACCCGGGATAGGGGCTAGGTGTAGGGACCCAGGATAGGGGCTAGGTGTAGGGGCTAGGGACACGGGATAGGGGCTAGGTGTAGGGGCCCGGGATAGGGGCTAGGTGTAGGGGCTAGGGGCCCGGGATAGGGGCTAGGTGTAGGGGCTAGGGACCCGGGATAGGGGCTAGGTGTAGGGACCCAGGATAGGGGCTAGGTGTAGGGGCTAGGGACACGGGATAGGGGCTAGGTGTAGGGGCCCGGGATAGGGGCTAGGTGTAGGGGCTAGGGACCCGGGATAGGGGCTAGGTGTAGGGGCTAGGGACCCGGGATATGGGGCTAGGTGTAGGGGCTAGGGACCCGGGATAGGGGCTAGGTGTAGGGGCTAGGGACCCGGGATAGGGGCTAGGTGTAGGGGCTAGGGACCCGGGATAGGGGCTAGGTATAGGGGCTAGGGGCCCGGGATAGGGGCTAGGTGTAGGGGCTAGGGACCCGGGATAGGGGCTAGGTGTAGGGGCTAGGGACCCGGGATAGGGGCTAGGTGTAGGGGCTAGGGACCCGGGATAGGGGCTAGGTTTAGGGGCTAGGGACCCGGGATAGGGGCTAGGTGTAGGGGCTAGGGGCCCGGGATAGGGGCTAGGGACCCGGGATAGAATATAATATAATAATAATAATATATAATATAATAATATAATAATAATATATATAATAATAATATAATAATAAATAATATAGGGGCTAGGTGTAGGGGCTAGGGACCCGGGATAGGGGCTAGGTATAGGGGCTAGGTATAGGGGCTAGGGACCCGGGATAGGGGCTAGGTGTAGGGGCTAGGGACCCGGGATAGGGGCTAGGTGTAGGGGCTAGGGACCCGGGATAGGGGCTAGGGACCCGGGATAGGGGCTAGGTGCAGGGGCTAGGGCCCCGGGATAGGGGCTAGGTGTAGGGGCTAGGGACCCGGGATAGGGGCTAGGTGTAGGGGCTAGGGACCCGGGATAGGGGCTAGGTGTAGGGGCTAGGGACCCGGGATAGGGGCTAGGGACCCAGGATAGGGGCTAGGTTTTTGGGGTCTAGGGCCCCGGGATAGGGGCTAGGTGTAGGGGCTAGGGACCCGGGATAGGGGCTAGGTGTAGGGGCTAGGGACCCGGGATAGGGGCTAGGTGTAGGGGCTAGGGACCCGGGATAGGGGCTAGGTATAGGGGCTAGGGGCCCGGGATAGGGGCTAGGTGTAGGGGCTAGGGACCCGGGATAGGGGCTAGGTATAGGGGCTAGGGACCCGGGATAGGGGCTAGGTGTAGGGGCTAGGGACCCGGGATAGGGGCTAGGTGTAGGGGCTAGGGACCCGGGATAGGGGCTAGGTGTAGGGGCTAGGGACCTGGAATAGGGGATAGGTGTAGGGGCTAGAAACCCAGGATAGGGGCTAGGTGTAGGGGCTAGGGACCCAGGATAGGGGCTAGGGACCCGGCATAGGGGCTAGGTGTAGGGGCTAGGGACCCAGGATAGGGGCTAGGGACCCGGCATAGGGGCTAGGTGTAGGGGCTAGGGACCCAGCATAGGGGCTAGGTGTAGGGGCTAGGGACCTGGGATAGGGGCTAGGTGTAGGGGCTAGGGACCTGTGATAGGGGCTAGGCATCAGTTTAGGGGTAGGGGGAAGGGGAGGGGCTAGGTGTCGGTTTAGGGGTAGGGGCTAGGTGTCTGTTTAGGGGTAGGGGCTAGGTGTCGGTTTAGGGGTAGGGGAAAGGGGAGGGCTAGGTATTGGTTTAGGGGTAGGGGAAAGGGGAGGGGCTAGGTGTCGGTTTAGGGGTCGGGGCTAGGTGTCAGTTCAGGGGGTAGGGGCTAGGTGTCGGTTTAGGGGGTAGGGGCTAGGTGTCGGTTTAGGCGGTAGGGGCTAGGTGTCGGTTTAGGCGGTAGGGGCTAGGTGTCGGTTTAGGGGGTAGGGGCTAAGTGCCGGTTTAGGGGGTAGGGACTAGGTGTCGGTTTAGGGGTTAGAGGCTAGGTGTCGGTTTAGGTGGTAGGGGCTAGGTGTCGGTTTAGGGGCTAGGTGTCAGTTTAGCATAGGTCGCCTTTTTCAAATGAGCAATGATCGAGGTACACTATGAACCGTTGTAATGTGGAGGTTAGAGGGGCAGCCCGAGGCATGGTGGTGAGATGGCTAATAGAGTGTCACATGGTCTTCCTGAAACATGTTGGCACGGCCTACAGGGGGATTGGATTTCCACCATCTGACTTTACAGGAAAACCACCTCACATCACTCATTGGTAATCACATGCACTCACCCCAACCATCCAAATCGCCTTCCTCCTTTTTTGAAGCATCTGTGCAGGACACCGTAGTTGAAACATGCATAAGTATGAGGTAACCCTAAACACAGATGTGTGTGTTTCAGGAGGGGCCACGTGTTCACAGTGCACTTCCCATCTAAATCATTTAAAGCTCCCATTAAAAACACATAAACGGTCACAGGCATGCAGTCGTGTGCACTGTACACTACACATGACGTACACACAAATAAACTCTACATAAACAGACACACACTCTCACAAACACACGCACGCACGCACGCACACACACACACACACACACACACACACACACACACACACACACACACACACACACACACACACACACAGTCTCGTATAACTAACCTTGTTGGAAGACACAATTCATTCCCATTCAAAATCCTATTTTCCCTAAACCTAACCCTAAACCTAACTAAACCTAACCCTAAACCTAACTAAACCTAACCGTAGTGCCTATAACCTAATTCTAATTCTAACCTTAATGCCTTCAAACTAACATTTCACCTTGTGGGGACTAACAAAATGCCTCCCAGTTGGTCCGATCTTTGTTAGTTTACTCTACTGGTCCCCACAAGTATAGTTAAACAAGTCCACTCCCCCACCCCCCCTACCCCACCTCACGCACACACACACACCCGCACATGCTGGAGCTTGCCAGAGAGAAATCCCCACAATTACCATGGACCAGAGTTAGTTTACCTAAAATCTTAGGCCTACATAAATGCACAGACGAGACTAATAATTGCTTCCATACCACGTCGTAATCCACGGATCAGTCTGTACTTTTGGGTTCTTCACACTTCATTCACACTGGCTCTCATTCTATTCCTATCTGGCATTCGTTCTCTCTATCCTAGTCACTTTCCTCTTTCCTCCATAAGAGGGGTACTTCCCATGCACTCCCAAAATCTATTTTTATCTGCCTTCTCTCATCGTTCCGGGACGGAGCGAGACACAATGGGAAAAGAGAGGGAAGGGAAAGGAAGAGACAGAGAGAGGAGGGGGAGACGAGAAAGAGACAGAGAGAGGAGAGAAAGAGAGGGGGAGAAGGGAAGAGCAGAAAGAGAGAGAGGAGAGAAAGAGACAGAGAGAGGAGGGGGAGACGAGAAAGAGACAGAGAGAGGAGAGAAAGAGAGGGGGAGAAGGGAAGAGCAGAAAGAGAGAGAGGAGAGAAAGAGAGGGGGAGAAGGGAAGAGCAGAAAGAGAGAGAGGAGAGAAAGAGAGGGGGAGAAGGGAAGAGCAGAAAGAGAGAGAGGAGAGAAAGAGAGGGGGAGAAGGGAAGAGCAGAAAGAGAGAGAGGAGAGAAAGAGACAGGGGGAGAAGGGAAGAGCAGAAAGAGAGAGAGGAGAGAAAGAGAGAGGGGGAGAAGGGAAGAGCAGAAAGAGAGAGAGGAGAGAAAGAGAGGGGGAGAAGGGAAGAGCAGAAAGAGAGAGAGGAGAGAAAGAGAGGGAGAGAAGAGCAGAGCAGAAAGAGGCAGAGGAGAGAAAAGAGGGGGAGAAGAGAAGAGCAGAAAGAGGGAGAGGAGAGAAAAAGAGGGGGAGAAGAGAAAGAGCAGAAAGAGAGGGGAGAGAGAAAGAGGGGGATAAGAGAAGAGCAGAAAGAGAGAGAGGAGAGAAAGAGGGGGAAGAGAAGAGCAGAAAGAGACAGAGAGAGGAGAGAAAGGGGGGGACAAGAGAAAGAGCAGAAAGAGGATACAAGACAGAAGAAAGAAGATTAGAAGAGGAAACACAGAGAGAGGAGAGAAAGAGATGAGAGAGAGGTGGGACGAGAGAGAGAGCGAAAACACGTTTAAGGAGAGAGGGGGGAGCTCAGTTCAGTTCAGTCCAGCCTGGCCCAGCTGAAGGGAGCTGGCAACCTACCACAGCAGAAACACCCGAACAAAAGGATCATTTATTGGAGAAGGAAAAAGGGGGAGGCGGAATGGACTGGAGGGATGAAGAGAGGAGGGGTCACTGTACAGAGGCATTTGGGAGTGTGAGTGAGTTAGTGAAACGCTGGCCCCCTCTCAACATTCACAGCCAACGTGTAACATTCTGCCCCATGCTGCCTGGCTTACGCGACCATGCTAACATGTTCCCAATAAGGACCCACTGTGGAGGGCTAAAATCCTCCATAAAGGCCCACAGTGTGAAGGCTAGCTAGTGCTAACGCTCCACCACTCAGTACTTTAATAGTTAATATTGGCTTATAAATCCCCACTCAGGGTTTAACTGGGGCCTATCTATACAGATACAGTGGTCGGGCTTCTCTAACGAGCCAGCTCAGGCCAAGTTAGGAAAGACGGGCTTCTCTAACGAGCCAGCTCAGGCCAAGTTAGGAAAGACGGGCTTCTCTAATGAGCCAGCTCAGGCCAAGTTAGGAAAGACGGGCTTCTCTAATGAGCCAGCTCAGGCCAAGTTAGGAAAGACGGGCTTCTCTAACGAGCCAGCTCAGGCCAAGTTAGGAAAGACGGGCTTCTCTAATGAGCCAGCTCAGGCCAAGTTAGGAAAGACGGGCTTCTCTAATGAGCCAGCTCAGGCCAAGTTAGGAAAGACGGGCTTCTCTAATGAGCCAGCTCAGGCCAAGTTAGGAAAGACGGGCTTCTCTAATGAGCCAGCTCAGGCCAAGTTAGGAAAGACGGGCTTCTCTAATGAGCCAGCTCAGGCCAAGTTAGGAAAGACGGGCTTCTCTAATGAGCCAGCTCAGGCCAAGTTAGGAAAGACGGGCTTCTCTAATGAGCCAGCTCAGGCCAAGTTAGGAAAGACGGGCTTCTCTAATGAGCCAGCTCAGGCCAAGTTAGGAAAGACGGGCTTCTCTAATGAGCCAGCTCAGGCCAAGTTAGGAAAGACGGGCTTCTCTAATGAGCCAGCTCAGGCCAAGTTGAGCCAGCTCAGGCCAAGTTAGGAAAGACGGGCTTCTCTAATGAGCCAGCTCAGGCCAAGTTAGGAAAGACGGGCTTCTCTAATGAGCCAGCTCAGGCCAAGTTAGGAAAGACGGGCTTCTCTAATGAGCCAGCTCAGGCCAAGTTAGGAAAGACGGGCTTCTCTAATGAGCCAGCTCAGGCCAAGTTAGGAAAGACGGGCTTCTCTAATGAATGAGCCAGCTCAGGCCAAGTTAGGAAAGACGGGCTTCTCTAATGAGCCAGCTCAGGCCAAGTTAGGAAAGACGGGCTTCTCTAATGAGCCAGCTCAGGCCAAGTTAGGAAAGACGGGCTTCTCTAATGAGCCAGCTCAGGCCAAGTTAGGAAAGACGGGCTTCTCTAATGAGCCAGCTCAGGCCAAGTTAGGAAAGACGGGCTTCTCTAATGAGCCAGCTCAGGCCAAGTTAGGAAAGACGGGCTTCTCTAATGAGCCAGCTCAGGCCAAGTTAGGAAAGACGGGCTTCTCTAATGAGCCAGCTCAGGCCAAGTTAGGAAAGACGGGCTTCTCTAATGAGCCAGCTCAGGCCAAGTTAGGAAAGACGGGCTTCTCTAATGAGCCAGCTCAGGCCAAGTTAGGAAAGACGGGCTTCTCTAATGAGCCAGCTCAGGCCAAGTTAGGAAAGACGGGCTTCTCTAATGAGCCAGCTCAGGCCAAGTTAGGAAAGACGGGCTTCTCTAATGAGCCAGCTCAGGCCAAGTTAGGAAAGACGGGCTTCTCTAATGAGCCAGCTCAGGCCAAGTTAGGAAAGACGGGCTTCTCTAATGAGCCAGCTCAGGCCAAGTTAGGAAAGACGGGCTTCTCTAATGAGCCAGCTCAGGCCAAGTTAGGAAAGACGGGCTTCTCTAATGAGCCAGCTCAGGCCAAGTTAGGAAAGCTCAGGCTCAGGCCAGTTAGGAAAGACGGGCTTCTCTAATGAGCCAGCTCAGGCCAAGTTAGGAAAGACGGGCTTCTAATGAGCCAGCTAATGAGCCAGCTCAGGCCAAGTTAGGAAAGACGGGCTTCTCTAATGAGCCAGCTCAGGCCAAGTTAGGAAAGACGGGCTTCTCTAATGAGCCAGCTCAGGCCAAGTTAGGAAAGACGGGCTTCTCTAATGAGCCAGCTCAGGCCAAGTTAGGAAAGACGGGCTTCTCTAATGAGCCAGCTCAGGCCAAGTTAGGAAAGACGGGCTCTAATGAGCCAGCTCAGGCCAAGTTAGGAAAGACGGGCTTCTCTAATGAGCCAGCTCAGGCCAAGTTAGGAAAGACGGGCTTCTCTAATGAGCCAGCTCAGGCCAAGTTAGGAAAGACGGGCTTCTCTAATGAGCCAGCTCAGGCCAAGTTAGGAAAGACGGGC
>NC_060193.1:21816656-21886656 GCF_021184085.1 Oncorhynchus gorbuscha
CTCAGTTTCATTTGATTATGTAAAAGGCCACTGTTTCATCTGAATAATCTCGACAGCAGCAGCAGGACACAGCGATGGAGGTGGGAGAGAGAGAGAGGTGGCATAAGAAGAGGCTCAGGAGAGCAACCAAAGCTGCACACAGAGCATGACAGAGAGAGAGAGAGAGAGAGAGAGAGAGGAGAGAGAGGGAGAGAGAGGGAGGACATTTAGACTACTACCTAAATATGACAAAAGGAGCAGATGTGAAAAAACAGTTCATCTTACCTGTACCATCCTTGTTTCCGTTCTGATGCGTTCGCAGCTCCTCTGACTTGTAGAAGTCGATGCTGGCATAGGTGTTGAGGTTGGAGCCTACACTGCCCCCCACTCCAGCCCCGGACACCACCAGCCCGGCCCCCCCAGTCAACATGGACGAGTAGAGGCGAAGGGGGTTGGCCTGGACGGTTGAAGAACCGTCTAGGGCTGCATGAGGGTTCTCTTTGTTAGCCAAGTCCAAGTCTATGTAGTTGAGGCCTTGCTCCATGGATGACGTCTGGGCAGAGGGCAGGCCAGGCCCGGGATGGAGGAACTGCGAGGGGAGATGCTCGGCTGATGCTCCGTTTCCCCACAGCACGCCCTCCAACCCCAGACGGCGAGCCACAGCCTGGGCGTGCTCCGGGAAGAGGGAGGCGACAGAGGAAGAGATGGAGGATTGGGGAGGGAGAGAGGGGGAGGGGAGGAAGGTTTCGGAGCAGTGGCGTCTGCGGCCCTGGGCGTCGGCCCGGATCACTTTAGCGCCGTGGTCCGGGTTGGGCCCGGTTTTGGCCAGGGGGAAGTCCAGGCCCAAGGTGAGGACAGGGACTGGTGGCTTGGGGCTGGCTGGGGAGGGGGCTTTGGAGGAGGTGTTGTTGGACATGGAGCTGGCAATGCTGTTGTTGTTCAGGCTGAAGGCCATCTCTGTATAGTCCCCGCAGGAGGTAGGGGATTCTGATTGAGTCACCACAACGCGGGTAGTCTGTCTGTTTATCCTGGGCCCTGCTTCAGCCCCCTCGGGTTCCCCTTGTTGCTGAGGGGACACCCTGAGCACACCGTGGGCCTTGGGTGCCAGGGCTATGGAAGGGGGCGTAGGAGGGGTGGGGAAGGAAGGGAAGCCCAGCGGTGTCAGGGAGAGGGGCGAGGGGGACGGAGAGGGCCCCAGGTCCATGTTGACATACTCAGAGGCTGATGGTGGGGTGAGGGGTGTCAGGGGGGCAGAGGGGCTGCGGGAGAGGGGCAGGAACCCCGCCAGGCAGGACGTGGGCTGGTGTGAGGGGCGCTGGCTGGAACCGCGAGGGAGGGACATCCCATGTCTGAGTCCCCTCCCTTCCCCACCTCCGGGCCCTCCTCTGAACTGGATGCTCACATACTCCCCTGGGCTCTTGGGCTCCGGGTGGAGGGGGTTCTCACGGACCCTGGGGAGGGTGTTGGCTTTGGAAACGTCCACAAACAGGCTGACCGGCCGGGTCCTGGCTCCCCCTTGCTGGCCCTGCTTGGGGGCCGCCCGTCTCTGCTGGAGGAGCCCTATGTCTTTAGAGTGAGCTCCCCCACCTGAGGGGCCTGCTCCCTGGGAAGACCTGTCCTCATTCTCCCCTAGGCTCTCGCTGCTGGCCGAGCTGGAGGAGTATGAGGACGAGGAGAGGGACAGGTGGCGACCTTGGACCGCACCCAAATTGGGGTCTTGACGACCACCCACTGCCCTGCCAACCCCTCTACCACCACCGCTCCCATTGGGCCTCCTTCCTCGGCCGTCCTCAAAGTGTCCACCAGGTGGCGTGTGTTTGTAGGAGCGGGGCAGTGAGTAGTAGGAGTAGACCATCTTGGGAGCCTGCTGAAGGGGATGGGGGTCTGTCTGAGGGGCCTGCTGAATGGGATGGGGGTCTGTCTGAGGGGGGGTGCTCGGGGGGAGGGGGGCTGCTGTTGGCCGAGCGGGCGCTGATGGGGGACATGTTCATGTAGTCGCTGCCCGCCCGGCTGTCCGCGCTGCTGCTACCCACCCAGGCCCCGCCTGCCAGGCCACCACGCTGGTCCGGAGAGCAGCTGCTGTTGGGTGACATCATCATGTAGCCGTCTCCGGGAGGGGGCCGGATCTGTTGTGGCGGTGATACGCTGTTGTTGGGTGTCATGGCCATGTAGTCGTCCGCCAGCTTGGACTCGTCAGCAACCGAGGCGGAAAGAGAGTTGGTGAGGTTGACAGAGGGTTGGGTCACTCCTCCCGGGAGCATGGACATGTAGCCATTATCCCGCACTACACCTCCACCTCCACCCAACTCTCCAGCCACATCCAGGTACCCCCCTCCTCCCCCCTCTCCACCGGGGCTTATTTCAGAATCTCTCCGTGAAGAGGAGGTGGTGAAGGACTCCCTGCTGGTGCTTCGTGACATGATGGCGTAGTCGGCCGCATCCTCGTCCTGCTCCTCCTCCCCCCTGCGGGGCCGTGGGGCCAGGCGCTCCAGTGCCATGGGGGGCAGGGACGCCCGCTTGCTCAGCAGTCCCCTCTCAGCCTCACATTCCCGGCTGGAGGAGCGACGCAAGACCCTCTTGGTCTGGGCCTGGTGGGAGGTGGCTGAGCTGGATGCACCAGCAGGCAGACAGCCAGATGACGTGGCTCCACCACCACGCTGACCCATTAGGGTGTAGTTAGCAGCCTCATCGTCCAGGGGTTGACCGTGGCCGCCCGACCCGGCTGACCCTCCAGGCATGTTGGGGAAGGGGGCCAGGAGGGAGTGGGGGGATTGCTCCCCAGGGCTGGAGCCGTACTCGTCCGAGGAGCCATAGTCGCTGGGGGAGCCCGACACGGAAGCGTTGTGCGAGGGGACGCGGCTGTATGCACTGGCCCCTGCTCCACCACTCCCTCCTCCGGTCGCACCCACCACTATCCCAAACTCTGAGCCGTGGCCGGAGCTGGAGGAGAGGCTGGGGGCCGGGGAGGGGGATGGGGTGGAGACAGAGCGCATCAGGCCCATGGGGTTGTTCTTGGCCAGGGTGGGGGCCGAGCGGGCCGATTTGGACCTGAGGATGGGCGTGGTGGAGCAGGACCCGTTGGTAGTAAGACTGGAACTCTGCCCTACCCCTCCACACACACCTTCTTCACCTTTACTCCCGTCGCTGGCTGTGCGTGACCTGGGGAAGCTGTGGCGGGGAGTGGGCGATGCATTGGCACTGTTGCCCCCAGTTCCAGCCCCTCCAGGCGGCTCAGTGCGGGGCCTGCGGGTGAAGCCCACCTGGCTGGGGGGCGGGTTGGGGTGGTGGCGTCGCGAGGGGACGCTGATGGGGTTGGAGGCTGTAGCGCCCCCTCCTGGTCCGGAGTTGGACTGCGACTTGCTGCGTTGGCGGAACTCCTCGCTCAAGGCCTTCATTGCTTCCAGCAGGGTCTCATGCATGTTCTGGGCCACCACAGAGTCATCCACCTGCATGAGACAGAACACAGTTATACTCTATGGGTTCTCTTTTCCTTTAAGTTTAGCCAACATCAAATGGTCATGCATTAGGATGAATACACAGCTTGCCAATCAAAACACAGTGACCACTCAGAGCTGCAACCCCAGAGACTAGGCCTGTGTTACATCTCATCTCACCTGCATCCAGAACTCCCCGGGGCCCGTGACCGCGGAACGACCAACCTCCACGAAGAAGAAGTTCTCGGAGTGACCGCAGCGCCTCACATTCATCAGTTGCAGGACCACGGCTGCGGCGTCTGAATTAAGCTTGACGAAGTTGACCGTCTTCTCAGTCAGGCACAGCCGGTAGACGCCCACCAGGTTCTTGGCCTGGCCCAGCCCCTTTGGCCACACCTTGACCTGCCACACCTCCTTGAAAGCGGGGCCTGGGGTTGGTACACCGTAGTCCCCTCCCGGACCGGTGTCAGTACTAGCCACCTTACCTGGAAAGGAGGACAGAAGGGATGGATATAGAGGGGAGAGAGAGAGAGAGAAGTGTTTTATATAGAGATTGAGACAGGTAGGTGGATAGAGGGATAAAAACAGGTAGGTGGATAGAGGGATAAAAACAGGTGGGTGGATAGAGTGATAAAAACAGGTGGGTGGATGGAGGGATAAAAACAGGTGGGTGGATAGAGGGATAAAAACAGGTAGGTGGATAGAGGGAAAAAACCATGTGGGTGGATAGAGTGATAAAAACAGGTGGGTGGATAGAGTGATAAAAACAGGTAGGTGGATAGAGGGATAAAAACAGGTAGGTGGATAGAGGGATAAAAACAGGTAGGTGGATAGAGGGATAAAAACAGGTGGGTGGATAGAGGGATAAAAACAGGTGGGTGGATAGAGGGATAAAAACAGGTGGGTGGATAGAGTGATAAAAACAGGTGGGTGGATAGAGGGATAACAACAGGTGGGTGGATAGAGGGATAAAAACAGGTAGGTGGATAGAGGGAAAAAAACATGTGGGTGGATAGAGTGATAAAAACAGGTGGGTGGATAGAGGGATAAAAACAAGTAGGTGGATAGAGGGATAAAAACAGGTGGGTGGATAGAGGGATAAAAACAGGTAGGTGGATAGATGGATAAAAACAGGTGGGTGGATAGAGGGATAAAAACAGGTGGGTGGATAGAAGGATAAAAACAGGTGGGTGGATAGAGGGATAAAAACAGGTGGGTGGATAGAGGGAAAAAAACAGGTGGGTTGATAGAGGGATAAAAACAGGTAGGTGGATAGAGGGAAAAAAACAGGTGGGTGGATAGAGTGATAAAAACAGGTAGGTGGATAGAGGGATAAAAACAGGTGGGTGGATAGAGGGATAAAAACAGGTAGGTGGATAGATGGATAAAAACAGGTGGGTGGATAGAGGGATAAAAACAGGTGGGTGGATAGAGGGATAAAAACAGGTGGGTGGATAGAGGGATAAAAACAGGTGGGCGGATACAGGGATGGAATATAGAGATTCAAACAGGTGGGTGGATAGAGGGATAAAAACAGGTGGGTGGATACAGGGATGGAATATAGAGATTAAAACAGGTGGGTGGATAGAGGGATAAAAACAGATGGGCGGATACAGGGATGGAATATAGAGATTAAAACAGCTGGGCGGATACAGGGATGGAATATAGAGATTAAAACAGCTGGGCGGATACAGGGATGGAATATAGAGATTAAAACAGCTGGGCGGATACAGGGATGGAATATAGAGATAAAAACAGCTGGGCGGATACAGGGATGGAATATAGAGATTAAAACAGCTGGGCGGATACAGGGATGGAATATAGAGATTAAAACAGCTGGGCGGATACAGGGATGGAATATAGAGATTAAAACAGCTGGGCGGATACAGGGATGGAATATAGAGATTAAAACAGCTGGGCGGATACAGGGATGGAATATAGAGATTAAAACAGCTGGGCGGATACAGGGATGGAATATAGAGATTAAAACAGCTGGGCGGATACAGGGATGGAATATAGAGATTAAAACAGCTGGGCGGATACAGGGATGGAATATAGAGATTAAAACAGCTGGGCGGATACAGGGATGGAATATAGAGATTAAAACAGCTGGGCGGATACAGGGATGGAATATAGAGATTAAAACAGCTGGGCGGATACAGGGATGGAATATAGAGATTAAAACAGCTGGGCGGATACAGGGATGGAATATAGAGATTAAAACAGCTGGGCGGATACAGGGATGGAATATAGAGATTAAAACAGCTGGGCGGATACAGGGATGGAATATAGAGATTAAAACAGCTGGGCGGATACAGGGATGGAATATAGAGATTAAAACAGCTGGGCGGATACAGGGATGGAATATAGAGATTAAAACAGCTGGGCGGATACAGGGATGGAATATAGAGATTAAAACAGACCAACATGACCGCCGTGCCTCAGTTACGAGGGAATGTATAATAATAATATGTGAGGTGAAAGCACCACTATTTACCCAGCACACATGAACAAGCCTCCGCCGTTATGCAAGCTGTGCTGATATCTAGTGTTTTAGCAAATTCTGAACAATCCACAGCGGTTTGTGAGTCTGCTCTTCATGCAGCTGCATGTTTCAACTCGGTGGCCACACACACACACGCGCGCACACACACACACACGCACGCACGCACGCACGAAAAATTTAAACGGTTGAGGATTCAGGCACTGCAAAAGGACAATGACTGAAAACAAAAAGACTAGCCTTTCTTTTTACTGACTTGCAACGCCCACGGGGCGACTTCCTGCGGATTAGAGCTGGGCGATATTGACAAAAATCCACATCGCGATAAATTGTCTGAACTGATGTGATAACGACAAATAGAACAATAGGCACCACTGTTCTTTCTTATTATCCATCAAACTACTGTTACTAGTTGGATGGTTGTAGCCATCAATTGTCCCATTAACGATCACCCGCATTAGCAAACGTCTTTAATTACAAACTTCATTTCTGTAGAACAGGCTACTTGTTGTGAAGAACGATATCAGCAAAAATGCCTGCGATAAGTGATCGGTATGGTCGGGGTCGATCATTTACCATCCGTCCCGCCCGTCTCTGTAGCCCTTAGGACGACTTCTTTTCCATACACCTACCTGGTTGGCGTTCGCAGGTTTGAGACATTCTGAATACATTACAACCCCGTAGGAAAAAAAAATGGTCATTTACAGTATAAGGTTTGGTTACAGTAGTCCCTCATTTACAGGTCACTCACTGTAAACAGAGAAGACCACACTTTCCCCGAGACTGCGCTCACTTGGTCTAATACAGAACAGTGAAGTCCTCTGTTAATATCAGTGGTAGGTAAGGGGACCAGGACATGTGTTTAATAACGGCTTTCATAGATAAGAATGGGTGTCAATGAATCCTTCGCAAGCAAACGACCCACACTCACTTTAAGACTAGGCCTAAATGCTTAGATGCTTAGACTGATAGCTCTTAAGAGGCACCTCTGTCAACTTCAACCAAACACAAGAAAGCCCTTACTCCTCCATAGCTTCCAACATTATCATACTGGACTGTGCACGTGTGCGTGTTTGTGTGCGTGTGCATGTTTGTGTGCGCGTGCTCGCGCACATACATGAAGTGGTATCAATTAGGTGCGGGGGAAGCATGTGTTCCTCTGTCTCTCCCGTGCCTTCTGTTTAACCCAATAATCACAACCACGTGTATGGACAAAAACCTCCGGCACGAACGCAAAAACAAAACGACGACAGACTCGACCATCTGTTATGACTAACGTTTCCACTCCCCGCTTCCAAAACATTCAGTTGTGGCCGTGGAATGGGAAACCTGCGTGTGTATGTTCTTCTGGCTTTCTTACCGCTAAATGGATGATGAACCAGGACATCAAGGCACACCAGAATAGCTGTTATGCCAGACAGAGGAGGCTGGTGAGAGAAGCTGTCGGAAGACGGGCTCATTGTAATAGCTGGAATGGAATCAATGGTACCAAACACATGGAAAACAACGTAGACCATTGGCTGTGTACGATGCATGTCCTCTGCATTAGATGAGTCACTCTAAGCCAAGCATGAATATTGAATCGACCGCTGTCTGCGTGTGTGTGTGTGTGTGTGTGTGTGTGTGTGTGTGTGTGTGTGTGTGTGTGTGTGTGTGTGTGTGTGTGTGTGTGTGTGTGTGTGTGTGTGTGTGTGCGTGTGCGTGTGCGTGTGCGTGTGCGTGTGTGTGTGTTGTTGCCAGCTGCTTAAAGATTTACCACCAGAAAAATGTGTTTTGTAGATTTTGAGGCAGAGGGACTGAGACAGATGAGGGAATGCAGAGGGAAAACAAAAAGGTCCTTGAGAAAAATGAAAGCAGAAGTTAAAGAATGAATGAAACACGAGGAAGGAAAAGACGTAGACTTTCCGGGATCTACTGAGTGACGACAGAAACTTGACTTGAAGGGTAATAATGGAAGTCAAAATAGATCCGGCGTCCTTCCTTCACACTATTTCTCTCCCTGTCACCACCTTACAATCCCACTCCGCTGACCATCCTTCCCACGCACGGCCTCAGATCCCCAGGCCAAACACCGCTCAACCGTGTGTTTCTTTTATCCCAAACAACTCCTCAGCTATCCGCGAAGCTGCCCTGTGTTGCTTGTTATGAATACATCCTTAGAAATCAGCCGAGCGTCACGTTTCCCACTTCAACCCCACAACAGCCTTCTTTGATCTCGGGTCATGCAAGGCCACCGTTTTCCCTCCTACACCTGCTCGTGATACGCACGCACGGAGTGCACGTGCGCACGCGCACGCACGCCGTCTGCAGCAGTCAGAGCAGCCCCCTAGCTCAGTTAAACGCATCAGCTTGTCACGTGTGCTCCCTCTCCGGCCTCGTAGGTCACCTGGCTGTTCGTTAGGGTGCACAACGGTCGCCAGCGTTACGCGCATTATGACACTCACCTGGACTCCATGACCTCCTTAATTACCTGCCCGTTATATGTCCCTTCCTTTGGTTTCCTCCCCAGTCGTCATTGTTCCTGTTTTTCATGACGGCGCGCTGTTTGTGTTTCTTGTTTGGCTCATTTATTTATTTGAATGTATTTCGCTCCCCGAACGTGCTTCCCGACTCTCTGCGTACATGGTTCCACCGCTGCACTTATCGTCGCCTTAAAAGTGGCCATAATATCCATCTCAGCTACCCAACCTGCCATCGTACCAACCTCTTTCAGACGTTCCAGAAGGAGGAGGTGTACAGAAGTGTGTTGACTTCTAGATGTGACTGGCTGTCCCCTACGGGACCTCTCCCTGGCAGTGTGTTACTAACAGAGCCAGTGGTGGAGAAAGAGCAAGGCCTTTAGCTCACGCAATGGAAACCCAGTGGGGTGGCCGTGCAGTCTGCTCCAGCACAAGGACAGAGGGACAGGGGTACATAACACTGCACACGAGCTTAGCCCTCACGCACACACAGCGGTCATTTCCCAAAGCCCTCAGCAGCGGTCTTGATGATTCACAAGACTACAGGATGGCGAAGACAGAGTCAACGTGACCCTGTGCTCCTGGGCAACAAGGAGCACCTCTCTGGGTGAACAGTAGACGGTTCCAGCTAGCAAGACAACTGTAGGGCAACCTTATCGCAACATTCAGCTTTTCCACGTGGCGAGCCTGTGGCTACAGCCAAACTGCAGGATAAGTAGAACACTTTCTACTCTATTCATATAGCCCATCGTTTCTGCACCTCAACCTTACGGAAACACTCAGTTCAACATGTGATTAATGGATGTAACACACTGCAGTTTGAACGCACTCTGACACACTACTCTATTCATATAGCCCATCGTTTCTGCACCTCAACCTTACGGAAACACTCAGTTCAACATGTGATTAATGGATGTAACACACTGCAGTTTGAACGCACTCTGACACACTACTCTATTCATATAGCCCATCGTTTCTGCACCTCAACCTTACGGAAACACTCAGTTCAACATGTGATTAATGGATGTAACACACTGCAGTTTGAACGCACTCTGACACACTACTCTATTCATACAAGAGAGGTCACGTATTATAAGCCAACTACAACCTTATCACAACGTTCAGCTTCACGTATGGCTACCACCAACCGCAGTGCGAAGTCCAGAACGCACACACACACTCCACACTGCACTATTCATGCATACTGTATTAACTGCGCCCTTCTCTACCCCCTCAAGACGAGTATAAGCATATACAGTAGACTAATAGATCTTGCTGGGAATCTCTCCACAGGCCATTATATGACTTACGGTGTGATTATGACTCGTTGGCTCCAAGGCACTACGGTGTTCCCCCGGCTTCCTCCTGCTCCAGCTCAAGCCCGGCCTTTACTGGGGGTCGTAACAGCTGTTTGTCCTTTGCACATGAACCTGTGAGGCTGCTAGCCGCGCGCGAGCGCGCGCGTGCGTGCGTGCGTGTGTGTGTGTACAGTTGAAGTCGGAAGTTTACGTACACCTTAGCCAAATATATTTAAACTCAGTTTTTCACAATTCCTGACATTTAATCCTCGTAAACATTCCCTGCCTTAGGTTAGTCAGGATCACCACTTTATTTTAAGAATGTGAAATGTCAGAATAATAGTCGAGAGAATGATTTATTTCAGTTTTTATTTCTTTCATCACATTCCCAGTGGGTCAGATGTTTACATACACCCAATTAGTATTTGGTAGTATTGCCTTTAAAATGTTTAACTTGGGTCCTAACTGATGTCTTGGGATGTTGATTCAATATATCCACATAATTTTCCTCCCTCATACTGCCATCTATTTTGTAGCAGTGGCTTCATCTTTGCTGAATGGCCTTTCAGGTTAGCGTTCAGGCAGCGTGGTCCCATGGTGTTTATACTCGCGTACTATTGTGTGTACAGATGAACGTGGTACCTTCAGGCGTTTGGAAATTGCTCCCAAGGATGAACCAGACTTCTGGAGGTCTACAATTTTTCTTCTGATTTCTTTTGATTTTCCCATGATTTCAAGCAAAGAGGCACTGAGTTTGAAGGTAGGCCTTGAAATACATCCATAAGTAAACCTCCAATTGACTCAAATTATGTCAATTAGCCTATCAGAAGCTTCTGAAGCCATGACATAATTTTCTGGAATTTTCCAAGCTGTTTAAATGCACAGTCAACTTAGTGTATGTAAACTTCTGACCCACTGGAATTGTGATAGAGTGAATTATAAGTGAAATAATCTGTCTGTAAACAATTGTTGGAAAAATTACTTGTGTCATGCGCACAGTAGATGTCCGAACTGCCTTGCCAAAAATTAATAAGAAATGTGTGGTGGTTGAAAAACTAATTTTAATGACTCCAACCTAAGTCTATGTAAACTTCTGACTTCTACTGGATATAAATCAAGTATTTAGTTTTTTTTAGGTTTAATACATTTACAAACATTTCTATAACCCTGTTTTTGCTTTGTCGTTATGGGGAATTGTGTGTAGATCGATGAGGAAAACAACACATTTAATCATTTTTAAAATAAGGCTGTAACGTAACAACATGTGCAAAAAAATCAAGGGGTCTGAATACTTTCCAAATGCACTGTACAATTAATTACCTGTAAGGTCAGTCAATCAAGCAGTGAATTTCAAACACAGATTCAATCACAAAGACCAGGGAGGTTTTCCAATGCCTCACAAAGAAGGGCACCTATTGGTAGATGGGTAAAAAAAAAAGCCGACATTGAATGATCATGATGAAGTTATGAATTACATTTTGGATGGGGTATCAATACACCCAGTTGCTACAAAGATACAGGCGTCCTTCCTAACTCAGTTGCCGGAGAGAAAGGAAACCTCTCAGGGATTTCACCATGAGGCCAATTTTGACATAAAAACAATTAGAGAGTTTAATGGCTGTGATAGGAGGAAACTGAGGATGGATCAACAACATTGTAGTTACTCCACAATACTAACCTAATTGACAGAGTGAAAAGGAAGCCTGTACAGAATATAAATATTCTAAAACATGCATCCTGTTTATAACAAGGCAGTAAAGTAATACTGTAAAAAATGTGGCAAAGCAATTAACATTTTGTCCTGAATACAAAGTTTATGTTTGGGGCAAATCCAATACAACACATTACTTAGTACCACTCTCCATATTTTCAAGCATAGTGGTGCCTGCATAATGTTATGGGTGTGCTTGTAATCGTTGAGTACTGGAAAGTTTTTTTTATGGATAAGAAGATGTGTGATGTATGGTAGGATTCAGTAGTGTTGCATAATGTATATTTTATTTTATTAGTCTATTTTATTAGTCAGACGCTGTAGTGAAGTTGAGGGTTTAGTTTCTCAACTTTCATTTGACCAAAAAGTGTCTTTAGGTTACATTTAGAACCTATTTTTTTGGTGTGAAGTAGCCTACTGTACTGTACTGTACGTAAGATCATTTTATGAAGTAGCCTACTGTACTGTACTGTACGTAAGATCATTTTATGAAGTAGCCCTACTGTAGTACCGTACTGTACGTAAGATCATTTTATGAAGTAGCCTACTGTACTGTATGTAAGATCATTTTATGAAGTAGTACTGTACGTAAGATCAGATCATTTTATGAAGTAGCCTACTGTACTGTATGTAAGATCATTTTATGAAGTAGCCTACTGTACTGTACTGTATGTAAGATCATTTTATGAAGTAGCCTACTGTACTGTACGTAAGATCATTTTATGAAGTAGCCTACTGTACTGTACTTACGTAAGATCATTTTATGAAGTAGCCTACTGTACTGTACTGTAAGATAATTTTATGAAGTAGCCTACTGTACTGTACTGTACGTAAGATCATTTTATGAAGTAGCCTACTGTACTGTACGTAAGATCATTTTATGAAGTAGCCTACTGTACTGTACTGTATGTAAGATCATTTTAGATCTATTTTATAAGATCATTTTATGAAGTAGCCTACTGTACTGTACTGTACGTAAGATCATTTTATGAAGTAGCCTAGCTACTAAGATCATTTTATGAAGTAGCCTACTGTACGTAAGATCATTTTATGAAGTAGCCTACTGTACTGTACGTAAGTAAGATCATTTTATGAAGTAGCCTACTGTACTGTACGTATGTATACACTGTACTGTAAGATCATTTTATGAAGTAGCCTACTGTAGATCATTTTATGAAGTAGTACTGTACTGTATAAGATCATTTTATGAAGTAGCCTACTGTACTGTACTGTACTGTAAGATAATTTTATGAAGTAGCCTACTGTACTGTACTGTATGTAAGATCATTTTATGAAGTAGCCTACTGTACTGTACGTAAGATCATTTTATGAAGTAGCCTACTGTACTGTATGTAAGATCATTTTATGAAGTAGCCTACTGTACTGTACTGTATGTAAGATAATTTTATGAAGTAGCCTAAGATCATTTTATGAAGTAGCCTACTGTACTGTATCATTTTATGAAGTAGCCTACTACTGTACTGTATGTAAGATCATTTTATGAAGTAGCCTACTGTACTGTGTACGTAAGATCATTTTTTAGCCTATGAAGTAGCCTACTGTACTGTATCTGAAGTAGCCTACTGTACTGTACTAAGATAATTTTATGAAGTAGCCTACTGTACTGTATGTAAGATCATTTTATGAAGTAGCCTACTGTACTGTAAGATCATTTTATGAAGTAGCCTACTGTACTGTAAGATCATTTTATGAAGTAGCCTACTGTACTGTACGTAAGATCATTTTATGAAGTAGCCCTACTGTACTGTAGTAGCCTACTGTACTGTATGTAAGATCATTTTAGATCATTTTATACTGTACGTAAGTAAGATCATTTTAAGTAGCCTACTGTACTGTGTAAGACTAGCCTACTGTACTGTACTGTACTATACGTAAGATCATTTTATGAAGTAGCCTACTGTACTGTATGCCAGATCATTTTATGAAGTAGCCTACTGTACTGTATGTAAGATCATTTTATGAAGTAGCCTACTGTACTGTATGCCAGATCATTTTATGAAGTAGCCTACTGTACTGTACTGTATGTCAGATCATTTTATGAAGTAGCCTACTGTACTGTGTAAGAGATCATTTTTACTGTACTGTGAACTGTAGCGTAAGATCTACTGTACTGTACTGTATGTAAGATCATTTTTTTATGAAGTAGCCTACTGTACTGTATGCGTAAGATCATTTTAGATAGCCTATTTGCCAGATCATGAAGTAGCCTACTGTACTGTACGTCAGATCATTTTATGAAGTAGCCTACTGTACTGTACATAAGATCATTTTATGAAGTAGCCTACTGTACTGTACGTAAGATCATTTTATGAAGTAGGGCTGGCGCCCCCCCCCATCGCTTTTTGTGGATTTATACATTCCAATCTCATCAGATTCATGGAGGGGATCGATATATGTGAGTGCTAGGCGTAAAAACGTTATCTCTCCTAGTTTCGCTAATGCACTCAGCTAATCACTGAATGCTAGAGCTGGCATGGAAAGATCCTTCTCCCACTAGGCCTTGTTTCATGCTGCTGACCCCAGTGCCCTAGCATGCCACAACACTCTAAAATATGTCACTAAAGAAGCCAACAAGCTGGACATCTGAGGCCTGAAGTCCCTTCGTTTCTTCGTTTACCATCTTGCCTGCTCGGCTATCTCTCCCCCTCAACTCTCGCCATCACCCTGAGTTACCAGTGCGGAGAGACACTGGACAGCTGTGTCTAGTGTGTGTGTGTGTCTGTGTGTGTCAATAAAACCGTGGGTCCCCTCCAAAAAGTATCTCCCTTACTGCCGAGTGTCCCAGTCTGTTTCCTCTGCTCCCCCACTTCTCCTTCCCTCACTCTCTTTCGTTCCCACTCCCTCATTATCCCTCCCCCTCTCTCCTGCCCCCCCCCCCCACCCCTGGAAGAAACACAACACGTGCACAACACCACCACCTCCCTAAGGCTCAGTTCGCACATATGGTTTGCGTTATGAAGACACGCACGCACACAATTATCAGCGAGGCATCCAGATTTGTCATCGCTAAAGCACCACATGAAAGTGAGCGTGAAGGTTAGCTCGCGTGCCGCTCGGTCTTCACAACAGCCGCGTCAACCTGGCAGCCATCATCAAAGAGCGCCACGTCAAGGCTCTTGTGTGCTCACAGACCACTGACGTATGAAGACCGCGCTGGAGGAGGACACCCACCAGGTGCATACCACAAGAGGCGGTCTATGCTCGTCTCCTGGTCTTCATCACTCAGCCAAAAGCACAAGATAAGCCAAAAGTAATATAGCAGAGGAGGACTACCAATAGAATTTACTGGAACCTGTCCAGTTCTCTCCATGCCAGTGCAGCTGCAGAAGTCCAATTCATTCACCACTGAGATGAACCCATTGACCTGGTCCTGCAGCAGCGTGCGGTGAGCCTCTGGTTAGCCTATATCATGTACTATCAACCAGCAGATCAATATCGCCATGAAAAGGTTTCTATGCATAAACGTCCTCTGCTCACAGCTGCATCGCGCCATATGGACACTCATCGACGTGATCGATTGTGTTCCTCTCTCAGCCTTTCCCTCATGTCAATCAAATGATTGGCCACGTACCGACTATCCTTGGGATAAATCGCGCTTGTTGCACATATAACATGCATATGAAGCACGTGTAGGGGATTTAAATTGATCACTCTCAAGCCTAAATGTCGAGCCGAGCCTTCGGGCTGACGTTTTACAGTAGCTGACTGTTGAGAGAGAACATGGGTCTGTTGCGCAACAGGGGATCTACCTGCCCAGCAAAACACGGGCAGGTTGAATGAAATTACAGGGTGTTAATGGGTTTCAACTATTTTCTGCATAGGAAATGACCCCGTGGCCCTGTGGCTAACGTGAGAAGGAGGAGGGAGGGTCCAGCTCACAGTGTTTACTCAGGCAGCATCCCAAATGGTGCCCTATTTCCTATGTAGTGCATTACTTTTGACCAGGACTCTGGTCAAATGTAGTGCACTACATAGGGAATAGGGTGCCATTTGGGACACAGGCCCCGGGTCTTAGCGGCCAAAATAGCTCTAGGCTAAGCTAGCTCTTGGTTCACACCCACCATCCTGTTGTCCCCGTCCGGCAGCGCCGAGTCAGGCCGACCCGGACACAACAATTACGGTCTAATTAGGGAGATGAGCAGCAGTTTAACTGGGTTTAACGTTTAATCGCCTCCCCGGCCGAGGCGGCCACCAGTGAGGTCCGGATCATACCGCCTGCCTGGATGACTGGGAGACTGGCTGACAAGGGCTGGATATAAATACTACACTACAGCCATGCCTTGGGATAAGTGTATCCACATGGGTGAAGTGGTGTCTTGGCTTGCACTGATATAGAGTCAGAGTATTAGATAACAGTCACGTCTGTTATTTGAAGTGAAAAGGGAACACTGACTGTAGATCAGTGCTAATATGGGGTTAGTGGATCATACACCAGTGAATATATCTGTGGTTCATGTGAGGCCAAAAGGGAACACTGACTGTAGATCAGAGCTTAGTAGCTGTTTATCATCGAGACAGACCTGGAAGGGCCTTTGTTCTGGGTTGTGGCTTGCTAGTTGTGCTTGACACTATAGTTTAATGAGCGGTTTACCTCCTAGTGTGTGTGTGTGTGTGTGTGTGTGTGTGTGTGTGTGTGTGTGTGTGTGTGTGTGTGTGTGTGTGTGTGTGTGTGTGTGTGTGTGTGTGTGTGTGTGTGTGTGCGCGCGCGCGCGCACAGTGCCCCTGCCTGACTTAACAGTGCTGCGTATCTCATCTCTCATCTCCAGTTTACACTGCTTCATTGTTTACTAGGGCCAACAACAGTTCTTGAGGTGCCTTGTGAGCCAGAGGACTTTATTTGCCTGGCAAACGATGATGCTCCATACTTCTAATACCCTACTTCAGCCTTGATACACTCCAGTGAATATAAATAGTTTGCTAAATAAGCCTCTCTTACAGCTTGATACTGTGTTTACTGGCCATATGGCCCCCCTGGACCCAGCTGAACAAATAAAGATCTCCATATCTCTCTCGGTCTCTGTATGGCAGCTGGACTGTATTTGTGAAAGTTACGGGTTAGCAGAGGGAGGGAGATGGCCTGCGAGATATTAAGATGAAGGCAGTCCCTGGTTGCTCCAGGTGAGTTTCCCAGAACCCAGCACGGATAGTGTGTGTGTGTGTGTGTGTGTGCGTGTGCGTGTGGGCTACTCATGGTTACAGGAAATCCCCCAAAGTCCCCACAAGGATAGTTGAAATAATAAAATTCTCCCTTGTGGGACAAAGGATATTTTAAGCTTATGGGTAAGGGTTAGGGTTACAATGAGAGTTAGGGGTTAAGGTTAGGGTTAAAATTAGGGTTAGGGGTTAAGATTAGGGTTAGGGGTTCATTTTAAGTCCCCACAAGGATAGTAAAACACATGCCGTGTGTGTGTGTGTGTGTGTGTGTGTGTGTGTATGTGTGTGTGTGTGTGTGTGTGTGTGTGTGTGTGTGTGTGTGTGTGTGTGTGTGTGTGTGTGTGTGTGTGTGTGTGTGTGTGTGTGTGTGTGTGTGTGTGTGTGTGTGTGTGTGTGTGTGTGTGTGTGTGGAGAGAGAGAATGCATTTCTCTCCATTGTAGCCCCTGTTCTCACATACACTGCCAGTAATAATGTAGCATTGTGACGTAATACTGTAGCGACCTCTCAATGTGTCAGCTTTGGCTCAAAACCTCAGTTCAAGCCATAGCATGTCACCAAGCACTGCTCCACACCTGTAGGATCAAGGAGACTGACATTACTTGAAAGTGGCAGCAGCACAGTATTTGCTCGACTGAAAAGGTATCTGGGTGGGTGTGAATCCCTCTGCCCTCCCAACTGTACAAGTGGGGGTTCACATTACCCCCATACACTTTCAGCTTACTGGACGGAAACCCCGAAGACTAGATGGTCACGGACACAGAGACTCCGCCCATTTTCCTAATGGCATCATTTAAAATGGGTGGAGCTTGTTGACGACTCTTCCAAGCACTGTATGATATACCCGTTTACTCTATATGGGTTGGAATCCCAAGGGTTGTGTGTGAGTGGGTGTGCACACAAGGTGGCCTCATACACCTCGAAAATTATTTTGTCAAACGTCTGCATGAAAGAGATGGAAAATGTTGAAACCGCATGAGCTAGACCTTATATGCAATATGAGCCGTATGGGTGTAGATTGATGTAGCTGGCTGGCGCTGGGGTTGACTGAGAAATGTCTAAACTTCAGACCAGTCAGAGAAAATAGATTTATAACACAACACTAAACAAACAGGAGGAGAGGGTGGCAGCAGTCTGAGCAATGTTGAGTTAAGCTGTCATTCAGTAACAGAGAATTCAGTGACACAATTGACACAAGATATGCCAAAAGACAGATGTCAAAATGTTTGACCAGACGAAGAGTCGACAGGGTCGTTTATTTGGTTTGCTCTCCCGATTGTTTATTGGCTGACAACTACAGAGAGTGAGAAACACCCCCTCTCCTCCCTCTCTTCTCCCTCCCAGCTCCCGGTCTCCCTAATCTGGCAACCACATCCCATACCCACTCCATGCATAGTGCTGTGTGTGGGGGAGAAACTGTTGACATAGATCCAGGATCAGTGAGGCCTACAGTGACTTCAAAAAGTATTCACACCACTTGACTTTTTCCACATTTTGTTCTGTTACAAAGTGGGATCAACGATCTACACAAAATACTCTGTGAAGTGGAAGAAAAATTCTAACATTAATATATCTTGATTTGATAAGTATTCAACCTCTTGAGTCAACAACTCCAGCTAAGATTTGGCCTTGTGTTTTAGGTTATTGTCCTGCTGAGAGGTGACTTAATCTCCCAGTGTCTGGTGGAAAGCAGACTGAACCAGGTTTTCCTCTAACATTTTGCCTGTGCTTAGCTCCATTCCGTGTCTTCTTATCCAGAAAAAAACCCTGCCAGTACTCAACGATTACAAGCACACCCATAACATTATGCAGGCACCACTATGCTTGAAAATATGGAGAGTGGTACTAAGTAATGTGTTGTATTGGATTTGCCCCAAACATAAACGTTGTATTCAGGACAAAATGTTAATTGCTTTGCCACATTTTTTACAGTATTACTTTACTGCCTTGTTACAAACAGGATGCATGTTTTAGAATATTTATATTCTGTACAGGCTTCCTTTTCACTCTGTCAATTAGGTTAGTATTGTGGAGTAACTACAATGTTGTTGATCCATCCTCAGTTTCCTCCTATCACAGCCATTAAACTCTCTAATTGTTTTTATGTCAAAATTGGCCTCATGGTGAAATCCCTGAGAGGTTTCCTTCCTCTCCGGCAACTGAGTTAGGAAGGACGCCTGTATCTTTGTAGCAACTGGGTGTATTGATACCCCATCCAAAATGTAATTCATAACTTCATCATGATCATTCAATGTCGGCTTTTTTCCTTTTACCCATCTACCAATAGGTGCCCTTCTTTGTGAGGCATTGGAAAACCTCCCTGGTCTTTGTGATTGAATCTGTGTTTGAAATTCACTGCTTGATTGACTGACCTTACAGGTAATTAATTGTACAGTGCATTTGGAAAGTATTCAGACCCCTTGATTTTTTTGCACACGTTGTTATGTTACAGCCTTATTTTAAAAATGATTAAATGTGTTGTTTTCCTCATCGATCTACACACAATTCCCCATAACGACAAAGCAAAAACAGGGTTATAGAAATGTTTGTAAATGTATTAACCCTAAAAAAACTAAATACTTGATTTATATCCAGTAGAAGTCAGAAGTTTACATACACTTAAGTTGGTGTCATTAAAATTTGTTTTTCAACCACCACACATTTCTTGTTAATTTTTGGCAAGGCAGTTCGGACATCTACTGTGTGCATGACACAAGTAATTTTTCCAACAATTGTTTACAGACAGATTATTTCATTTATAATTCACTCTATCACAATTCCAGTGGGTCAGAAGTTTACATACACTAAGTTGACTGTGCCTTTAAACAGCTTGGAAAATTCCAGAAAATTATGTCATGGCTTCAGAAGCTTCTGATAGGCTAATTGACATAATTTGAGTCAATTGGAGGTTTACTTATGGATGTATTTCAAGGCCTACCTTCAAACTCAGTGCCTCTTTGCTTGAAATCATGGGAAAATCAAAAGAAATCAGAAGAAAAATTGTAGACCTCCAGAAGTCTGGTTCATCCTTGGGAGCAATTTCCAAACGCCTGAAGGTACCACGTTCATCTGTACACACAATAGTACGCAAGTGTAAACACCATGGGACCACGCTGCCGTCATACCGCTCAGGAAGGAGATGCGTTCTGTCTCCTAGAGATGAACGTACTTTGGTGCGAAAAGTGCAAATTAATCCCAGAACAACAGCAAAGGACCTTGTGAAGATGCTGGAGGAAACAGGTACAAAATTATCTATATCCACAGTAAAACGAGTCCTATATTGACATAACCTGAAAGGTCACTCAGCGACGATGAAGCCAGTGCTCCAAAACTGACATAAAAAAGCCAGACTATGGTTTGCAACTGCACATGGGGACAAAGATTGTACTTTTTGGAGAAATGTCCTCTGGTCTGATGAAACAAAAACAGAACTGTTTGGCCATAATGACCATCGTTATGTTTGGAGGAAAAAGGGGGATGCTTGCAAGCCGAAGAACACCATCCCAAACCGTGAAGCACGGGGGTGGCAGCATCATGTTGTGGGGGTGCTTTGCTGCAGGAGGGACTGGTGCACTTCACCAAATAGATGGCATCATGAGGGAGGAAAATTATGTGGATATATTGAAGCAACATCCCAAGACATCAGTCAGGAAGTTAAAGCTTGGTCGCAAATGGATCTTCCAAATGGACAATGACCTCAAGCATATTTCCAAAGTTGTGGCAAAATGGCATAAGGACAACAAAGTCAAGGTCCTTCTGTAGCTCAGTTGGTAGAGCATGGCGCTTGTAACGCCAGGGTAGTGGGTTCGATCCCCGGGACCACCCATACGTAGAATGTATGCACACATGACTGTAAGTCGCTTTGGATAAAAGCGTCTGCTAAATGGCATATATTATTATTATTATTGGAGTGCCCATCACAAAGCCCTTACCTCAATCCAATACAAAATGTGTGGGCAGAACTGAAAAAGTGTGTGCGAGCAAGGAGGCCTACAAACCTGACTCAGTTACACCAGCTCTGTCAGGAGGAATGGGCCAAAATTCAACCAATTTATTGTGGGAAGCTTGTGGAAGGCTACCCAACACGATTGACCCAAGTTAAACAATTTAAAGGCAATGCTACCAAATACTAATTGAGTGTATGTAAACTTCCGACCCACTGGGAATGTGATGAAAGAAACAAAAGCTGAACTAAATCATTCTCTCTACTATTATTTTGACATTTCACATTCTTAAAATAAAGTGGCCTAAAACAGGGAATTTTTACAAGGATTAAATGTCAGGAATTGTGAAAAACTGAGTTTAAATGTTTTTGGCTAAGGTGTATGTAAATTTCCGACTTCAACTGTAAGTATTCAGACCCTTTAATATGAGACTCTAACTTGAGCTCGGGTGCATCCTGTTTCTATTGATCATCCCTGAGATGTTTCTACAACTTGATTGGAGTCAACATGTGGTAAATTAAATTAATTGGACATGATTTGGAAAGGCACACACCTGTCTATATAAGGTCCCACAGTTGACAATGCATGTCAGAGAAAAAATCAAGCCATGAGGTCAAACTAATTGTCCATAGATCTCCGAGACAGGATTGTGTTGAGGCACAGATCTGGGGAATAATTCCAAAAATATTTTGCAGCATTGGAAGGTCCCCAAGAACACAGTGGCCTCCATCATTCTTAAATGGAAGAAGTTTGGAACTACCAAGACTCTTCCTAAAGCTGGCCACTCGGCCAAACTGAGCAATCGGACGAGAAAGACGTTGGTCATGGAGGAGACCAAGAACCCAATGGTCACTCTGACAGTGCTCCAGAGTTCCTCTGTGGAGATGGAAGAACCTTCCAGAAGGAGAACCATCTCTACAGCACTCCACCAATCAGGTCTTTATGGTAGAGTGGGCAGACAGAAGCCACTCCACTTGGAGTTTGCCAAAAGGCACCTAAAAGACTCTCAGACCATGAGAAACAAGACTCTCTGGTATGATGAAACCAAGATTGAACACTTTGGCCTGAATTCCAAGCGTCACGTTTGGAGGAAATCTGGCACCATCCCTAAGGTGAAGCATGGTGGTTGCAGCATCAAGCTGTGGGGATATTTGTCAGCGGCAGTGACTGAGGGACTGGGAGACGAGTCAGAATCGATAGAAAGATGAACGGAGTAAAGTACAGAGAGATCTTTAGTGAAAACCTGCTCCAGAGCGCTCAGGACCACAAACTGGGGCGAATGTTCACCTTCCAACAAGACAACGACTCTAAGCACACAGGCAAGACAACGCAGGAATGGCTTCGGGACAAGCCTCTGAATGTCCTTGAGTGGCCCGGACAGAGCCCCGTTAGAACATCTCTGGAGAGACCTAAAAATAGCGGTGCTGCAACGCTCCTCATCCAACCTGACAGAGATTGAAAGGATCTGCACAGAAGAATGGGTGAAACTGCCCAAATACAGGTGTGCCAAGCTTGTAGTGTCATACCCAAGAAGACTCATGGCTGTAATCGCTGCCAAAGGTGCTTCAACAATGTACTGAGTAAAGGGTCTGAATACTTATGTAAATGTGATATTTCCGGTTTAAACCTGTTTTTGCTTTATCATTATAGGGTATTGTGGGTAGATTGATGAGGGGAAAAAAACAAAGTAATCCATTTTAGACTAAGGCTTTAATGTAACAAAATGTGGAAAAAGTCAAGAGGGCTGAATACTTTCTGAATGCACTGTATGTGGGACACAGAGATGAGGTAGTTTTTCATGTTAAACACTATTATTGTACACAGAGTGAGTAAATGCAACTTATTATGTGACTTGTTCAGCACATTTTTACTCCTGAATGTATTTAGGAGCCATGACAAAGGGATTGAATACTTACTGACTCAAGACATTTTTTTATTCATTTGTAAAAATAAAAAAAATCTAAAATCATAATTCCACTTTAACATTACGGGGTGTTGTGTGTAGGCCAGTGACGAAAAATCTTAAAATTCAGGGTCTAACACAACAAAATGAGTAAAATGTCCAGGGGATGAATACCTTCTGAAGGCACTGTATGTAACCTATTGCATATAACATATGCACGGCAGGTAGCCTTGCGTTTAAGAGTGTTGGCCAGTAACTGACAGGCTGCTGGTTTGAATCCCTGAGCGGACTAGGTGACAAATCTGCCGGTGTGCCCTTGAGCAAGGCACGTAACCCTAATTGCTCTGGATAAGAGTGTCTGCTAAATTACTCAAATGTAAATGTAAACATATGCATAACATATTGTTGCTGTTTTTTGTGCCCAATTGGTTACAGTTAGGACTGGAGTAGGGAAAACTGATCCTAGATCTGTACATTTACATTTTAGGGGGAAAAAAAATACTTCAAAAACCCCACCTCAAACCTGTATCTCCAACAGGCCGTTTAAAAAATGCTCGCTATTTTCTAATCGAGTAGGATATCATACTCCCGAGGGGAGATGAGCTGGCCAATCACCATTCTAGAGCAGGATGAGCTGGCCAATCAACGGTCTACTCGCATGAATAATATTAATGACTGGTATATGCCCACACCATTCTGTTGTTGGGGTACACACACACAGAAAAGATGCTTTTTAATTATAGGCTATATTTCATAGAAACACTGGACAGTTACTTTAAGGCACAGGTTAACCAAGTCAAAAGACGTCCAATTATATGTCAACCTCTTGATCACCGTTACCTGTGGAGAATGTTTAAGACATGTTCAACACAGTAAGAGGCTTCTGCTTTTCCCTCTTGTTGGTTGCGGCAGCACCTACTCCCCCCCCCCCCTCATTGTAGTCAGCTCTTTTACATAACATAGGCCAGCAGGTCAGCTGTAAGTACCTTGAACCCAAGATTGCATCATGTGTCCTCCCCACCCCCGTCACCGGTCTATGAGCTTTCTTTCCCATGGTGAGACTGCAGGGGGAAAAAACGGGTGATTGCGGCCACAGTCAGCCACTGGCTTGATAGGTTTGTTTGCACAAAAGGTTTGCTCAACTGCTGATATCAAGGGGGATTTGAAAGCGTGTATGAATTGAAAACCGATGCCTTTTGTTACTGTATGTGCATAATTGCAAATGTGAATAAATAATAACCAAAATAACTCTGGAAGGGAAGATGAGTGTGCCTATTGGTACTTGTGCACACTACACAGGTATCCAACCATATGGATCTCGTGCAAACTTGTTCATGCTGTTGGTTTTGCGTGTATCCTCTACTGTGATGTCTTGGCAAATATTGTCATGCCAGCAGAAAATAAAACATACATTTAAGCAATAAGGAACGATGGGGTGTGGTATATTGCCAAAATAACACACAAGGGCTGTTCTGATGTACGACGCAACGTGGAGTGCCTGGATTTACAACCCTTATCGGTGGTATATTGGCCATATATCACTAACCCCATTGGTGCCTTATTGCTATTATAAACCGGTTTCAAGTGTAACTAGAGCAGTAAAAAGAAATGTTTTGTCATACCCGTCTGATACACCTCGGCTATCAGCCAATCAGCATTCAGGGCTCGAATCACCCAGTTTATAATTACATCTGAGTAATTTAACAGACGCTCTGGCGCAATGGACAGGGTTGACTCGGCAAAGGAAGAAGCGGGAGAGAGGGTTGGCTGTAGGACATTGTCTCCAATATAGCCTACTCTTGATACAGGCAACGTTTTAATGAAACTACTTGCTTAACCCGTCTCTAAACCCTGTACAAACCAGAAGCTTTTGGACCATATGTGAACTTTTGGCGCAAGTAGACTATCTATATGGGTGTGGTGGAAAAGTATGATTATGTTCTCAGGGTGTTGGCAAGGATAAGCACACAGCGCAACTTGGAACATACGATTTGCCGTTTCTGGGAGACCTTGGCTAAATATAATTATTATGCAAAGAAGTATGCACTGTAATTTTACATCATATTTAAATGCTGGTCCATAGGCAGCAACACACATTAATAAGTACAGTAACCTACCACACACTAATATGGACATGTTTTGACATCACTCTTCTTTAAAACGCAAAGAGCATGTCTCAAACTATTACGCTAAAATCGTGTGCCGACATGTTTTAAAACATCGCTGGTAGTGAGCAGTGGGACGTTCCTCGCTGCTGACGAGCAATGTTAAGTTACTCCCGTTATGCACATTTCTGGATGTCCTAAAAATAGCCTAATAACAATAACCATATATATATATATATGAAATGCCTAATAACAATAACCTAATAACAAATAGCCTAATAACATTGACAGACGTGGTATATTAAACCAGCACGTGTCGTGTTTATAAGCTGCATTTGAGCAAATTGCTGCAGTGGGCTACATCGCCACGTTCAGATGTAATACTATGGCCACTTCGTTATAACGATAGGCAGCCATATAGAGCTCGTTGTAGTTTGCTTACTTACTTTTGCATTGCAGCTCCACCATGGCCTGATACCATTCGTCCTGGTCCGCCTCGTTTTCTGCCGCGATGGCAAAGCTCTCCGCCCGAGTGTACAGCACTAGCATGTGCTTGTTCTTGGCATCAGCCCGCTTATTGATGTTGAAACACGTCTCCAGCACCAGGGCTTTCTTGGGGACGGGTGTCTTTCCTCTGAATTTCTTCTCGCTCTCGTAGTATTCGAGCCGGGCCGGGCCCCTCTCCGAGGCCGTCCGGAGCACGAAGTATCGCCGGTGCATGGATTTCTGCTTGCGGAGATAGCCGCTCTTTCGAACGTCCTCGTAGATTTGCGGCTCGGGTGGTTGGCTCTCCATTGCGCTCGAGTTACCTTGTTTTTCTCGAACCTAAACTTAATATTTTCAACTCAGCAAAAACACTCTCGCAAGTTCACTGTAGAGGGTACTTCAAACATCATTTTGTGCCGTTCCCCTCCCTCCCTTTAACGCATGTATGCAAGGGAGAGAGGTCCTCTGGTCCAGTTTAGTCTTGTAAAAGATTAGCTAAATATCCCCTTCCTTTCTCGTTGCAATAACTACCTTGTTCAACTCAGCAGTCTCTCCTTTAGTTTTCTGCACGAACACACTGGCGAGCACATTCGGCAACTGCGCGAAAGCGCCTGCTACTACTGTGTAGTAGTGATGAGTCGTTCGCGAACGAACGGCTCTTTTTGGCAAACGTTGGGAACCAAATCGCATCTCGTGAAAGAGCCGTTCATTTGGCTCCCTGATTTGCATACTACTACTATTACTACTGCTTTTACAACTAAGTTACACAATCATTATCTGAAGATGGAGGATTTCTGAATGCAGAAACAATAAATAGCGGTCATTCTGGTCCACTCTAATTTGTGCAGTGCATTAAAAAAACGTTTTGCAGGCGATCTAAACAATTTGGCTAGGTAACAATGTAGTTGAACTTGCATATCACGATCTCACATAGGGTAATGGTAATGTACTATTTTGTCTTTGCATTGGAGATTTGCCATTTGTTTCGTGGTTCTAGGTCGATTTTCCAGCAGTTTCGACGAAGAGCCGTTTGGGAGGCAAATTATGCGGCTCTTTTAAACTGAACGGAGCCAAATGATGCGGAATGCACATCGCTACCATTTAGCTAGTAGGCAGAGCGCTTTAATCCTGTAGTACTGTAGTACTGTAGCTGCAGCAGTGTACGGACTACTTCGCTGTAACGCTGTCCCCTCGCTTAGACGTGGAGCTACTATGAAAAGTTGTCAGTCAACACTTGTCCATAGTATGTGAGATCATTTAAGAGGGAGAGAGAGGCAGAGTATACAGAGAGAGAGAGATAGAGAGGGAGAGATTAATTCGAATCGAATTAATTCCCGTTTGGTTCTTAGAGGAATGCCTATGTGTTCTTCGGCCAATATTGTGGAATTTGCTAAGTTATTTTGAAGATCACACCGTGTGCTGCACGGTTGAACGATTGGGACATTTCATAACAAGAAATACAACACTCAAGACTCAACAGAAATGCAACCCTCATCAAAGTGCATCCCGATGATGGAAACTCTGAGCACATTTGGCTTGATTGAACTTTTCAGTTGAATCTTTTTACAGCTGTTGGTGCGATCGATTGAACTGTAAATGGGAACATTTTACATGATGTTTATAGACATAATGACATGATTCAGTCATGTGAATGTATTATTTATGAATATTGTTTATTGTATTATTTTTAAGTACACATAGTTAATAATTATAACTAGTAGCCTAGCGATCCATCTTTATTTTCATTATTATATTGTAGATGTAGAATTATGCAATATGGCCCTACCTTCTTGCCCGTTGTGCTGTTGTCTTTGCCCAATAATGTTTCTACCATGTCTTGTGCTACCATGTTGTTGTCGAGTTGTGTTGCTATCATGCTGTGTTGTCATGTGTTGCTGTGTTGCTGCCTTGCTATGTTGTTGTCTTATGTCTCTCTTGTCGTGATGTGTGTTTTGTCCTATATTTATATGTTATATATATATATAATTTTATTTTAAATCCCAGCCCCCGTCCCCGCAGGACGTCTTTTGCCTTTTGGTAGACCGCCATTGTAAATACGAATTAATTCTTAATTGACTTGCCTAGTTAAATAAAGGTTAAATAAAAATGTAAAAAAATGGACATGGTTTGAAAACTATGCAGCATACGCCGCCTGGTGGTTAAAGTTGTCACAAGGGAAGTTTTAAATAGTCGACTCATAATTGACTGATAGCCAGAAGGAAGGAATTACTTGGGTGAATATTTGATTATCCAAATTGTTTGTTACAAGTTATGTATTACAAAGCGTTTAGTGAAACAAATTAAACATTTCACACACACAGAGAGAGAAAAGAAAAGGCAAGAAAATAACTTTAATTCTTTAAACAGGAGCTGGGCCTTCACCTGGGTTGGAATCTGAGCCCTGCACTCTTCAATATTTACATAGACGAATTGGCCACTATTCTAGAAAAATACTGTCTCCACAATTTAGAGGTTTAATGCCTGCTCTTCACAGATGACCTGTACCCGCTGTCACCCACAGCACATGGCCTACAGCAGAGCCTGGACATGTTAGAGCCGTACTGCCAGACCTGGGCCCTGGCAGTATACCCTAAAAATATGAAAAAAGATTATTTTCTACAGAAGATCTAGATCTCAGGGAGTTAAACCAAAGTTCTCAGTTGGTACAAAGTATATAGAGTACTGCACACACTACAATTACTTACGTTTATAAACAAGCTCATCTGGACACCTTAATGATGCAGTGAATGAGCTGAGAGAGAAAGCACGCAGGGCATTCTACGCCATTAAGAAAAAATCCAATTAAAATACCTATTCAAATTTGGCTAAAACTATTTGAATGTGTCATTGAACCAATTGCACTTTATGGCAGCGAGGTGTGGGGTCCACTTGCAAAACAAGATTTCACCCTTTTGGGACAAACACCCCATTGAAACCCTGCATGCTGAGTTCTGTAAGATTCTCCTACATGTCCAGAGGAAAACTACAAACAATCCATGCAGGGCATAATTAGTCAATAAATTAGTATTAATAAAAAAATAAAAAATAGCAATTAAGTTTTGGAAACATCTAAAATACAGTGAGCCCCTCTCAAAGCATTACCAAGCCCTGCAATGCCAAGAGCTGAGCAAAGAAAATAGTCCCCTCATCCAGCTGGTCCTGGGGCGGAATTCACAAACCTGTTCTACTAACACACTGAAGCCTCAGGACCAGAACATCCAATCAATCAGAATAACCCAAATCACAACACAGTTAAAATAAAACTACATTACTTATTGGGAAACACAAGCACAAAACAAAATGCAGTGCTATCTGGCCCTAAATCGACAGTACACCGTGGCTAACTATTTGACCATGGTTACTGATCAAAACCTTAGAAAAACCTTGACGAAGTACAGGCTCAGTGAGCACAGTCTTGTCATTGAGAAGGGTAGACACAGGAAAACCTGGCTCCCTGTAGAGGAAAGGCTGTGCAACCACTGCACCTCAGCAGAACCTGAGACAGAGCCTCATTTCCTGACAAAATGTCAAAAATATAAAACAATTAGAGAGTGTAATTTCCACAAATTTGAAACCATTATTCGAGGTTTCAAAGACCTTTCTGATGAGTATAGGCTACCTGTCCTGTTGGGGGAGGACGCAGAGAGCTGTGGGTTGGCAGCGCACTACATTGCTGCCTGCCATAAAATGAGGGACAGTGTCTGACAGCCCAACCAACCTGTGTCCTCTATGCTTATTGTTATTGTTAAATGTATGGTTATTTTGACCTTTTGTTATTGCTGTTTCTGTTGTCCCGTTGACAATATTGATTATTATTATTAATTATGTTAATATTTTAAATGTCTAAAGTAAGCTTTGGCAATATGTACATTGTTAAGTCATGCCAATAAAGCAAATGGAATTGAATTTAAAAATTGAGATAGAGACACACACACACACACACACAACGAATAAAGAACTAGACACTGTTTAAAGAAGCAACCAATATTATTTGAATTTATGAACACGGACACTTCTCATTACAAATACTTTCTCGGTGGAACTCTTGAAAAAAAAGAGAAAGAAAGAAAATGAATTTCACCTCCATGTTGTCACCCAAAAGAACGAGAAACATTTGGTCCATTACAGGGAGAGATGAAACACACTGTTGTTGTTTTGAAAACAGCTTTTACATTCAATAGCATCTCCTCTTGCAGCCCTCCCAGCGCATGCAGCCTGAGACTGAAACACAAACGCTTTACAAAAAACAACAAAACATTTTTTCTTTTAAACAATACAAATGTGTTTTCCACATTCGTATGCAACAGAGGAAACTGGTGGGAGGAGCTGTAGGAGAACGGGCTCATTGTGACAGAAACCACATGTTTGACTCTGTGCCATTGATTCCAATCCAGCCATTACAATGAGCCAGTCCTTCTATAGCTCCTCCCACCAGCCTCCTCTGATATGCACGCAGCACATGGGGGGGGGGGGCAGGCTTGTCTGAATGTTTTCCAATCTACATGCGTTAAGAAAATGTTGTGTTAAGGCTGGCATAACCGTCACTAAGAAAAACAAATGCTTGCTTGTCATAATTTCTTTGCGCTTGTCGTATTGTTCAGCTCTGAAAGCCTTGAAGAGGGATGTCTCCATTCTGTGACTTGATACACACTGACTGACTGGACTGGCTAGCTTTGGGGAGTTTTTCAATGTCCTCATCAGAGGTGTTTCCAAAAAGTGAGCAAAATATGATGATTTGACGTGCTGATGGGGCTGCTGTTGCACAGAAGCAGTACGTGGGAGAAACAGCTAATGTGGGGTGTACACTGCACGACTTTTAAAATCCTAACATCGCTCAGCCTCTCACATTAAACAAACTTTTTCCCCCTGTAGTTTTTAGTCTTGCCAACATAGCACAAATGGGTGTGACACACGCCGAGATTCTTCACTTGGTCGCAAGGATACCACCCTGCTGTCTCATCAAAACATTGACGTGATGATGTGATTGAATTGTTAATGTTACTAGAACGAGCTGTGACTCAAAGCAGCCTCGTAAACATTTTCAGTCAGACATTCACGCTTGCCATACAGAGTTGAAATATCTAGCCAACATTTTGAATGGAATAACATTGCTTGTGAACTTCAGAGCTGTTTAACAATTTGACACTTTGGCTTTGGTTAAAGGCAAGTACAAATGCATACTAGTAGTCATGGCTTCTGCTTGAGAGTCGACACATTCTGGGTGATGCGAAACAACGTCATCATCTAACTGGCTTCGTCTCTGGCGAGCTCTCATTGGCTCTTGCTGATCACCATTCTCAGAACTTGTCGATGCACATCTCACACTTCCAAGAGCATTGTAGATCTTGTGCCGACAAAAATCAAACGTTTGAAAATATCGGGACGTCTGGGACTGCTCAAAGACGGGATTGGTAGCCCTGAGATTGCATCTCTGACCCGCTCACATTAAAGGAGTAGGCAACGACAGTTTGTCTCCGATCTCAAAATCTTGTCTGGGACAGCTAGATCGGGGCCAAAATCATGTAGTGTACACCCAGCTTAAGTGTGTAAGTGTGTGTGTGTACGTCTTGGTGATGACACGCACAGATCCCTGAGGTGGATTCTATTGCCATATAAACACCCTTGGTAAATGGTATGTGGTAAACACACACAGACACACACACACTCAAACACACCGGCACGCACATGCACACATTCCATGGATAAACGTTACAGTACAGATACTCCACACGCGTACGCACAAACACACACACATAGAGGGGAGAGGGGCCTGCATGAACGTCCCCCCCCCCTCCCTCCCTCTCTCTCTCTCTCTGAAGGGGCATTGAAATGGCAGCAGCTCTTCAAGTTCACCGGTCTTCAGTCCACCCCTCCATGTCGGTCGTAGCCCGGGGCGCCGGGATCAGATGAAAGGGTTTCGCGACATTCCTCTACTCGGGTAAACATTCCCCTGAGAGAGGGAGGGAGCGAAGGAGGGAAAGAGGTTGGGAGAGTGAGAGAGCGAAGGAGATGGTGAGGGAGAGTGAGAGAGCGAAGGAGATGGTGAGGGAGAGTAAGAGAGCGAAGGAGATGGTGAGGGAGAGAGCGAAGGAGATGGTGAGGGAGAGAGCGAAGGAGATGGTGAGGGAGAGTGAGAGAGCGAAGGAGATGGTGAGGGAGAGTGAGAGAGAGAAGGAGATGGTGAGGGAGAGTGAGAGAGCGAAGGAGATGGTGAGGGAGAGTGAGAGAGCGAAGGAGATGGTGAGGGAGAGTAAGAGAGCAAAGGAGATGGTGAGGGAGAGAGCGAAGGAGATGGTGAGGGAGAGAGCGAAGGAGATGGTGAGGGAGAGGGAGAGAGCGAAGGAGATGGTGAGGGAGAGTGAGAGAGTGAAGGAGATGGTGAGGGAGAGTGAGAGAGCGAAGGAGATGGTGAGGGAGAGTGAGAGAGCGAAGGAGATGGTGAGGGAGAGAGCGAAGGAGATGGTGAGGGAGAGGGAGAGAGCGAAGGAGATGGTGAGGGAGAGTGAGAGAGCGAAGGAGATGGTGAGGGAGAGTGAGAGAGCGAAGGAGATGGTGAGGGAGAGAGAGAGAGCGAAGGAGATGGTGAGGGAGAGGGAGAGAGCGAAGGAGATGGTGAGGGAGAGTGAGAGAGCGAAGGAGATGGTGAGGGAGAGGGAGAGAGCGAAGGAGATGGTGAGGGAGAGGGAGAGAGCGAAGGAGATGGTGAGGGAGAGAGAGAGAGCGAAGGAGATTGTGAGGGAGAGAGAGAGAGCGAAGGAGATGGTGAGGGAGAGAGAGAGAGCGAAGGAGATGGTGAGGGAGAGAGAGAGCGAAGGAGATGGTGAGGGAGAGAGAGAGAGCGAAGGAGATGGTGAGGGAGAGAGAGAGAGCGAAGGAGATGGTGAGGGAGAGGGAGAGAGCGAAGGAGATGGTGAGGGAGAGGGAGAGAGCGAAGGAGATGGTGAGGGAGAGAGAGAGAGCGAAGGAGATGGTGAGGAAGAGAGAGAGCGAAGAAGATGGTGAGGGAGAGAGAGAGCGAAGGAGATGGTGAGGGAGAGAGAGAGAGCGAAGGAGATGGTGAGGGAGAGAGAGAGAGCGAAGGAGATGGTGAGGGAGAGAGAGAGAGCGAAGGAGATGGTGAGGGAGAGTGAGAGAGCGAAGGAGAGCTCCTACTGTAAATGTACTGCTCCAGAAAAGCCCTCAAACACCAATGAACCGTTCATTCCTGTTGAATTAAGCTTCAGCATGATAATTAAGCAGCTCCCATCCAAATCCCCAGCAAACACCGCTCAACCTATTGAAGTGCACTCAATGCTCATTGTGGTTGTGTTGCTGTAGTGTGGTACTCACAGTGAATGGGTTCACTGACATTGGACAAGGAACTTTGGGCTGAGAGTCCGGCGCAGGGAAAGAGGCAAAACCTACAAAACACAACAACACCCCCAAAGCCAGAGACACATTAAGACCAAATAATAAAACATCAAATACTATACTAGTCTGACAAATATAGAACCACATGGGAATTGCCATTCAACACACATTGAAATCAACCAGCACCCAACATGAAAGGGGGAGTAAACAAAGAAATATAATTACTAGAATGGGCAACGCCCCACAAACCAGGGCAATATCACTAATTCAACATTTCTGGGTTGTAAGTCTATATTTAATGACTGAGTTGGTGTTGTGTAAGCAGGGGAGGGAAGATGCTGGTAATCATCATTAGCTGTGGGGTGACATGGCACGCTGCTGTGGTAGCGCAGCCATCAAACACCATAGCACTGGCTAACTTTTGTGTTTCTTGGCAAAGCATGTACTGTACTTTGTATATACAGAACGCAAAACTATTTTCGTGTGGTCCTGTACTGGATCGTTGGAGAAAATTCTCGCAATTCTGTTGGCAGAATAGAATAGGAAAGAGCAGAGCTTAGAAGAGGAGAATAGAACGATTGTTGACTTCTACTTGCCGTTGATTTCCTGTTTGTTGGCATGCTCATGAGGAAATGTATTCTGGGTAGTGGGAGCTGGGAAGGTGGCAGACGGAGGAAACACTGAGGTGGGAGAGGTGACAAACCCACTGGAGTCACCTGGAAGAAACACAACACTGGGGTGTCATCTTGTGTCCTCCAATACACCGCGAATCCTGGGGCCTTGTATATGGAGCAGATGTTATTCTCAATTCTCCATTATAACCGCTTGTTAATGATGTCTAAACTACAGTACTAACTCATGAACACGGTCTATAAACTACTTATATACAGTTTAACACGTTAAACAGTACCTTCATGTAAACTGTTGCTGGGACATTCTTGACCTTTTCCCCTTGGAACGTCCCAACTCTGACGTTACCCAATTGAAGTTGAAATGTAAAAAGGTTAAGGTAATTGTTGGGGTTAGGTAAGGGTTATGGTTAAGATTAGGGTTAGGGTACGGTTAAGACTAGGGTTAGGGTTAAGGTCTAGGGTAGAGACGCCCCAAGGACGCTGGATTGCACTAGCCCTGCGGGAAACTTACCTCCTGAGGTGGAGCTGTGGAAGGGGTTACTGGGAGAGAGGGCAGGCTGCTGCTGCTGAGAGCTGGAACAGGAGCTGAACGGGTTGGGGAAATCTGAGACATGGAGGTAGAGAGACAGAGAGAAAGAGGGAGAGAGACAAAGAGAGACAGGGAGAGAGAGAGACGGGAGAGAGAGAGAGACAAAGAGACAGGGAGAGAGAGACAGGGAGAGAGAGACAAGAGAGAGAGACAAAGAGAAAGAGGGAGAGAGACAAAGAGAGACAGGGAGAGAGAGAGAGAGAGACAAAGAGACAGGGAGAGAGAGACAGGGAGAGAGAGACAAGAGAGAGAGACAAAGAGAGACAGGGAGAGAGAGAGAGACAAAGAGACAGGGAGAGAGAGACAAGAGAGAGAGACAAGAGAGAGAGAGACAAAGAGAGACAGGGAGAGAGAGACAGGGAGAGAGAGACAAGAGAGAGAGACAAAGAGAGACAGGGAGAGAGAGAGAGACAAAGAGACAGGGAGAGAGAGACAGGGAGAGAGAGACAAGAGAGAGAGAGACAAGAGAGAGAGAGACAGGGAGAGAGAGACAGGGAGAGAGAGACAAGAGAGAGAGACAAGAGAGAGAGACAAGAGAGAGAGACAAGAGAGAGAGACAAGAGAGAGAGACAAGAGAGAGAGACAAGAGAGAGAGACAAGAGAGAGAGAGACAAAGAGAGACAGGGAGAGAGAGAGACGGGAGAGAGAGAGAGACAAAGAGACAGGGAGAGAGAGACAGGGAGAGAGAGACGAGAGAGAGAGACAAAGAGAAAGAGGGAGAGAGACAAAGAGAGACAGGGAGAGAGAGAGAGAGACAAAGAGACAGGGAGAGAGAGACAGGGAGAGAGAGACAAGAGAGAGAGACAAAGAGAGACAGGGAGAGAGAGAGAGAAACAAAGAGACAGGGAGAGAGAGACAAGAGAGAGAGACAAGAGAGAGAGAGACAAAGAGAGACAGGGAGAGAGAGACAGGGAGAGAGAGAGAGACAAAGAGACAGGGAGAGAGAGACAGGGAGAGAGAGACGAGAGAGAGAGACAAAGAGAAAGAGGGAGAGAGACAAAGAGAGACAGGGAGAGAGAGAGAGACAAAGAGACAGGGAGAGAGAGACAGGGAGAGAGAGACAAGAGAGAGAGACAAAGAGAGACAGGGAGAGAGAGAGAGAGACAAAGAGACAGGGAGAGAGAGACAAGAGAGAGAGACAAGAGAGAGAGAGACAAAGAGAGACAGGGAGAGAGAGACAGGGAGAGAGAGACAAGAGAGAGAGACAAAGAGAGACAGGGAGAGAGAGAGAGAGACAAAGAGACAGGGAGAGAGAGACAGGGAGAGAGAGACAAGAGAGAGAGAGACAAGAGAGAGAGACAAGAGAGAGAGAGACAGGGAGAGAGAGACAGGGAGAGAGAGACAAGAGAGAGAGACAAGAGAGAGAGACAAGAGAGAGAGACAAGAGAGAGAGACAAGAGAGAGAGACAGGGAGAGAGAGACAAGAGAGAGAGAGACAAAGAGACAGGGAGAGAGAGACAGGGAGAGAGAGACAAGAGAGAGAGAGACAAGAGAGAGAGACAAGAGAGAGAGAGACAGGGAGAGAGAGACAGGGAGAGAGAGACAAGAGAGAGAGACAAGAGAGAGAGACAAGAGAGAGAGACAAGAGAGAGAGACAAGAGAGAGAGACAAGAGAGAGAGACAGGGAGAGAGAGACAAGAGAGAGAGAGACAAAGAGACAGGGAGAGAGAGAAAGGGAGAGAGAGACAAGAGAGAGAGAGACAAGAGAGAGAGACAAGAGAGAGAGAGACAGGGAGAGAGAGACAGGGAGAGAGAGACAAGAGAGAGAGACAAGAGAGAGAGACAAGAGAGAGAGACAAGAGAGAGAGACAAGAGAGAGAGACAAGAGAGAGAGACAAGAGAGAGAGACAAGAGAGAGAGACAAGAGAGAGAGACAAGAGAGAGAGACAGGGAGAGAGAGACAAGAGAGAGAGACAAGAGAGAGAGACAAGAGAGAGAGACAAGAGAGAGAGACAGGGAGAGAGAGACAAGAGAGAGAGACAAGAGAGAGAGACAGGGAGAGAGACAAGAGAGAGAGACAAGAGAGAGAGAGAGAGAGAGACCAGAGAGAGAGAGACAAGAGAGAGAGAGACAAGAGAGAGAGACAAGGAGAGAGAGACAAGAGAGAGAGACAAGAGAGAGAGACAAGAGAGAGAGACAAAGAGGTTAAGGGATTTGGTCATGTCTTTTAAAATCTTTCATGAGAAATATACACCCGCGTGATTAATTCATCTTTTTGTAACACTGCCTACTTGCAAATGTTTGGGATCCCGTCACGGCATCCACGCCTGGAGAGCTGAAGAAAGAAGGAAAAGAAGAGACAAAGGAAGGAAGGAAGGTGAGGATGAGGGAGGACCAACTATATACAGTGCCTTCAGAAAGTATTCACATCCCTTGACTTTTTCCAAATGTTGTCTGTGTTACAGCCTGAATTTAAAATGGATTGAATTGAGATGTTGTATCACTGGCCTGCACACAATACCCCATAATGTCAAAGTGGAATAATGTTTTCAGACATTTTTACAAATTAATTACAAATGAAAAGCTGAAATGTCTTGAGTCAATAAGTGTTCCAGGTTATCCAATGCCTTGCACAGAACAGCACCTACTGGTAGATGGGTAAAAAAATATATAGAAAAAAGCAGACACTGAATATCCCTTTGAGCTTGGTGAAGTTATTAATTACACGTCGGATTGTGTATCAATACACCCAGTCAACACAAAGATACAGGAGTACTTCCTAACTCAGTTGCCGAAGAGGAAGGAAACTGCTCAGGGATTTCACCACGAGGCCAATGGTGACTTGATAACAGATACAGAGTTTATTACAGTTCTAACTTAAACAGGCTTGAAAATCTACGGCAAGACTTGAAAATGGCTGTCCAGCAATGATCAACAACCAACTAGACAGAGCTTGAAGAATAAAAAAAAATAAAAAGTGCAAATATTGTACAATTCAGGTGTGCAAAGATCTTAAAGACTTATCTAGAAAGACTCACAGCTGTAATCGCTGCCGAACATTTATTGACTCAGGGGTGATGAATACTTACGTAAATGAGATATTTCTCTATTTCCTTTTCAATGCATTTGCAAAAATGTGTAAAAAAAAGTTTTAATTTTGTTCTTGTGGCGTATTGTGTGTAGATGGTTGAGAGAACATATATATTTTATCATTTTAAATTCAGGCTGTAACAAAATGTGGATTAAGTCAAAGGGTATGAATTATTGTATTATTACATGTATGAACATAAAAAATATTTTAAAAAACAATCCATTTACTATTGCAGTTGTCTCCAGCTCTGGTGTAGGACTGTCATGAATTACTAAACCAAGGGTGTGCAGATATCCTGAGCAAATAAATCATCTTTAATAATCTTTCTGTATTGGGACCGGCGCATTTGCGATGCACGTGTACAGAGTTGACACATAGTCAGTTAACTTAATATGAACGTTAAGTGTATTTGCTTGACATTGCATTCATTACCTGGCAGGAGTAGAACTGGAGGACAGGCGCTTCCCAAAGAGTGTGTTATACTGGCGTAGTCCACCGGGGGGTGCTAACAACAGACATTAAAACAATAGACAGACCATAAGCACAGGGCTTTAGCTGGAGCTTAATCCGAGAGATCAAGTGTAATTAGCTGGTAAGAGTACTTTAAATCACTTAGACATAGGATGCAAAGTTTCCACTCTGAGAGCTTGAGTCGTCAAGGTGTAACTGTATTGAGTGTAGAAGTGTAAAAAAAAAACTGCTCTAGAGATCAAATTAAACTATGACACAGAAAAACAATACCTATATGATTGCCTGGGGGAGAAGTAGTATGTATTGAATCATGGGAATAAACAATATATGTTTAAACATGCCCAAAGCATTGTTCCTGCACATTTATGTTAGCATTAGTTATGTTAGCATTTTGTAGCATTGCTAAATCAACACTGGAACATATTTCCAAAGTCATTCTGCTACAACCCAGCAGTGTAGCATTCAGAGCTGAAAGCACAATGGGAATAATAAACGTTATGCAATGTAGCTGACAACAACCTTTTATCTCTGTCTCTCACATGCATGCACACACACACACACACACACACGCACACACACACATGCACGCACGCACACACACACACACACTCACTCCTTTTACCCTTACCAGTAAGTCCTGGTCCATTTGCAGGTCCGGGTGATGTGTCAGGGAAGACACTGTTCAGTTGGGACAGGGCAGCGTAGCGGTCCTGGTGGTCTGTGTGTGTGTTGGGGCCGGGGGGCTGGGGGGGCGACGCTGAGGGCACTGCGACTGTGCTGTTGGCTGAGCCCTCCAAAGTCCACACTCAGAGACTTAGGGAAGGCCCTGAAGGGAGCTGAGCCCCCCCGAGGAGGCCACTGTACGACCTGGGAGAGCCAACAAAAAGATGGCCGGTATAATGAAGGCTGGGCGTGAGTCCGAAATGGCTCCCTATTCCCTCTATAGTGTACTACATTTGACCAGGGCCAAAGTAGTGAACTATATAGGTAATAAGAGTGCCATTTCAGACACAGCCCATGCATTTGTTTTTCTGACCATATGACCTGACCAGGCAATAGCCTCAACAGTCCAATATGGCAAATATAACCTCATAATTCCTTATTGGGGCAATACTAGCTTTGCATAAACATTTAGCATGCTACATGTATTAGCAGCCAGCAGGATTTGGACTGAATCATAGCCTACTTTATCATACACTTCTTCATAGCATACTTATTTGGAATGTCAATGTGCATGATTAGAACTGTGACCCATATAGCTCACTACACTACTGCACCGCAGCATGGTGGAATACCATTGGGCCCCCATTGAAAGGAGCATTGGCTACTCTCTAAAAATAGTTTTAAATGTGTTATATCTCTCTCTCTCTCTCTCTCGCTCGCTCTCTCCCCCCCCCCCTCCCTCCCTCTCAGGGTACAGTGTGTCTCTCCTTGACCTGGCCAGGCTTGAGATACACATTTACTACTGTTTTACAGGGAATTATGCAGTATGCACAACCACCAAATCTATTCTATTATTTTCTATTCTATACCGCTGAATAACCATTCAGCACACTTTCAAATACTGTACAGGTTAGTGTCTTACCTAAAGTGAAGTTGTTTTTGAAAGTGCTACTGGCTAAGGAGGTAAACGTGAAGAGAGAGAAGGAAAAAGAGAAAGAAAAAGAGGGACCAGAGATAGGGAAGAAAATGAGAGATATGTAGGTAGAAGAAGACACCGGGAGTATATTTCATAAGACAACCAATCAGACAAGAGGTCAGTGTGGTCTGTACCTGAGGGTCGAGGGAGGGCAGGGAAGGAGGGGGCATGGTTATGATTTCCCATAGCCGAGGAAAGAGAGCCTGGACGTTGTCTTTCTATACCACTCAGTAGAGAGTCTGAGAGAGAGAGAGAGAGAGAGGGAGAGAGAGAGATGAGACAAGGAAAGAGAGGACAGAGACAGAGAGAAGGAGACGGGGAGAATAACAGAGAGAGAGAGCGGGAAAGATAGAGAGACAGACATAACAATAGAGAGAAGTGGAAAGAGAAAGAAAAAACAGGGTCAAATCATGTTGCCTCAGGTGCCATTATTCATAGTACCAAAAAAAGATGGTGAACAGTTCCACCTTTCATAGGGGGGTCTCTGAAGCTCTGGGAGCGCGAGGGAGCACGGGCAGTGAACACGTCAGCCCTCATGTCCGCAGGGGAGATAGCGGGGACTCTGTCCCCCCAGGACGAGAGCTGGGACTGGAGGAGAGGCTAGACAGGGAGGGAACAAAACAGTCACCATACAGTGGGTGGGTGTATTTCCCCTCTGTGTTACATATCCTCATATAACCCTTCATCTGTTATTAATCACTTTATATTTGATGTGGAGACGACCTGGAGTGGGTTCTCTCTGTTGCCGTAGGACCTCACAGTATTCACCTCTCTTTACCTCTATTACTCTTGTCCACAGTAACACCTCTCTCTGCCTATCTCTTTTCCTCTTTCTCTCTATCTATCACTCTCCCTCCCCTTCTCTATCTCACACTCTCTCTCTTTCTTCACCTTCTCTGATTTAATTCAATTCAATGCAGTTTTACTGACAGGAAATACAGCTCTGCCTCTCTCTCTCTCTCATTTCCTCAATCTCTCGGAGGTGTTATGTATCTCACCAGTGTGCGTAACAGTCTGGCCGAGGGGGGCATGGCGTGGGACTGGGCCTGGGCGGGTGTGGGGCCGTGAGAGATGGGTAAGGCCTGTACCCCAGGCGGGCTCCAGGGTCCCTCTACCTCCCTCCTGTTCTTGTTCTTCGAGAAATGCCTGTAAATAGTTACATGTTGCTGTGACTACGTTTGAGGAAGACATTCTATCTCAATGAAACTAAACTAAACTAAAAAAGAAAACTTTTCTCACGGTAAGTAAATGCACTGTCCTAAAAATTCCACAAATTCTCGTCAATGTGCTATTACAAATGAGTTACTATGGAGCTTTGATCAGATTAGTTCAGAGAAGGTGGTACATCTGACATATGGATATCTTTCTGAATATATGATGATAATATTTCATATTTATTGATTTCCTCACCATCTCTTCTTCTGGTATTTGTCCTGGAGGAACTCCTTCAGTTTCTGGGAGTCCCTTGTGTCGAAACAACCTTCTGTCTTTGGATCAAAGGCACACAGCCAGGTCCTCCTCCCCACCTACACACACACAGAAACACTCACACACACGCACGCACGCACGCACGCACACACACACACACACACACACACACGCACACACACACACACACACACACACACACACACACACACACACACACACACACACACACACACACACACACACACACAATGATACAGAACATAAACAATACACATGCCTTCCCACACATGAATTACATGTTTTAGTCACAGTACTGCATCTCACTGACATGAAAATGAATCACCAAGATGATTAATCATGACTAAATATGACTGAAATATCCAGACTTTTCTACCTGATATCTGCGTTAGAGCAATGAATCAGACTGTCATGCATACACTCACACATGAACACACAAAAATTCAATTATTGGGCATAAGCAATGCATTAGACACACACACACACACACACACACACACACACACACACACACACACACACACACACACACACACACACACACACACACACACACACACACACACACACACACACACACACACACACACACACACACACGAGGTGGTTTGGGTGTAACTGTGATGTTGCGTTCTGTTCACTGCACAAATTGGGCAGAGCAGCTACATTCCTCCAGAATCCGTCTGCAACCACCAAAACAGTGCCATTATCTGGTCTGACTGACAAAGGAGGGGGGCATCAAGCATCCCCCTTTATCTCAAAAAGAGGGATAAGAAAATAGAGGAGATTCTACAACAGACTGGTCTAGAGAGGTGAGGGTTTGGATCTAATATTGTCTAGTTCACATTAAAAAACACGATTATGGGAGATGGATAAATCTACCTCACCTCACCTCACCTCAGCCTCAATCCCTCTCAGGATGGCCCCGGTAAAAGGATGTACATGTATCATTTATGATATCTATTTATAATACCTATGGTATATAATCGATTCTTGCTCTATTTATCCTGGAACATCAAAAATGTATAGAATACTGAATGTTACGAGTCCAGGTATGCATCACAATTGTGTTTTGTTCACCTTTTCCTGACGTTAAAATATTGAAGTATCCAGCCGGGGCACTGAAAATGACCCCCAGAATTGTAATGAGGAAGGTGAAATATAGTTGGAATACTGTTAGGTCCCGCCTACAAGCCCACCTGACTGTCAATAATGGATGCGGCCCGTTTGTCACTCACCTCGTTGCCATGGTTTTGCAGAAACTCCACTTCCTGTTGGGAGAAGGTTGTCATGGAGATAGACTTGACTCTGTGGGGAGGGTTGAGTCCTCTCCTGAGGCAGAGAGATTGGAAAAAAAGAAGAAAAATAAATAAATGAGAGATGGAAGATGTGTAAAAGTGGGCACTTCACATTTGCTCTGCCTATAATCACATAAATCACTGAAGAGGAACACTCATGATAGAGAATTGAAGAGGAATGGGATGTAAGGGGGATTTAAAGTGTTCGAGAAATGGATGCCATGACAGGTGACTGTGAGAAAATGCGAAAATTGTCATAGTGCAAATGTATCCAGTGTAGAGGTTAGGCATACAAAACATGACATAATAGTTTGCTCATTCAGTGTGCAAAGGGTTTAAAGTTTAGGCTATTCTTCTGTGCTCGTGACAAGAGTCTAAACCTGTGCTGAATTCTGGCCACTGCAAATGACTGAACCTTGCGACATGCTACAGGCATAGCCTATAATGTGTTGAGGACCTGAGCTGGCAACGGTCTGCATGCAGAACGTTACATGAACCAGAAAGAGACACCAAACCTGGGCCACGACGAAAGGAAACGTAACACGGCGCGGTAAACAGGCGCGCCTGAAAATGTTAAAGTAGTAGTAGTACAATTAACTGTAGCCATAGGAAGTTAACAAACCATGGGGCGACCTCGTAAATGAATATAGGGCGCATAGGCCACGTTAGGCTACAGTTTCACGTTTCAGTTCCTTCTCAATGCTCAAATATAACAGCATCTTCAAATATAGAATAATATAATGTCCAGATGCAGCATACTGGACATTATTATTGGTTAATAATTTGCATGCAATGGGCTTCTTTTATTTATAGGCATATATAATAGCCTCATGTGCGCAATATGCATGTTATAGAAGCTATCCAAATATATATGTCCCTTGTGTGTCCACCTACTTACAGCATTCCAGAGCACGACGTGCACACGAAGCAGCCCACGGTGATATCGATGTAAGTCACCCCCGGTTGACTGCACTCGAAGCAGTGTTTGTTTACTACAGCCTGGGCCAGCTCCCGGACCTTGCGGGCGCATATCTCTTGGCTGTCCCGATGTTTTCGGTTCGACATACTGCTGTCTCGGCCCGCTCTCGCCCGCTTTTGGTCTGGCGGAGAGGACTATAGCTCGTATAGTGGTGAGCCGATTACCACTGGCCCTCTACTAACCTCCCTTATTCCTCCCTCCGTTTACAGTATGTTACTCACGCCCGCATTATGAAACCGATGATTATGCGCCTCGCGTTTACGCGATTTGAGACCGATATTACCTGGATCTTCCTACATGCATGCGTCAGGCTATTTTGTGTCTTTAGCGGAAGTCAGAAATTAGGTCTTATCAAGCTGTCAATGAGTTTCACTACGTCGTTATTATTTATCCATTGCTGCGGTATTCTCTTCTGGAGTGGAGAAAGACATCTGCCTCTCGCTCTAAATATTTCTCTCTCTGCTCGGCTCTCTGCTTGCCATACGCACACCCCCCTTTGGCATTATTGCGCTCGTGTCTGTCGTTCCATGAAGACGCCGCGCTTTGGAATGATGACAGATTTTTTAAACCCAGATTGCCAGCTAAAGCAAGGACCAGAGGACCACACATACCATAGAATGGTAAATAAAATAACCCACACAAATAAACCAACATAGACGAGAGAGAAACAATTCACCATTCTAGTTTTATGAAATGATATTATATACGCTGAAACAAATAGATATGTTGATTAGTATTATTTGATCAGAGCTGTCTGATGTGAGTTTATTTTCATAGTAACTCAGGAACAGACCTTTAACGGCTACTACATCACGCCCATTGCATGATGACGTCCGACATGAAAAATGTTTGTTTAATCTGTTTTCAATTTATTAACCCTTCACATCACTCTCTAAAACCCATCCATATAGAACAGTAACATACAAATAAATAAAAACATAGGCTAGGCTATACAGGTCCAAAAGGGTTTGCCCTCGCGCCATTACGCACATGTAGTCAACTAATGTCGTCAACAGACTGAAGATAGATTACCTACGCAAAATACATCTATTTTAAACACTTTAGATTGGGTTCAGATTTGACAGACAGTGGAAGCAGGCCTAATGTAAGGACTTATTCTGGTCACAAGGGAGAGCCATGCGTGGTCAGATCAGGCAGTGACTGACTTTCACTTGACATTTGATCCTCCAAGCATTTCTGATGGTGCTGTTGTGGAGTTATTGACCATGTATATGCGTGTGTGTGTGTGTGTGTGTGTGTGTGTGTGTGTGTGTGTGTGTGTGTGTGTGTGTGTGTGTGTGTGTGTGTGTGTGTGTGTGTGTGTGTGTGTGTGTGTGTGTGTGTGTGTGTGTGTGTGTGTGTGTGTGTGTGTGTGTGTGTGTGTGTGTGTGCGTGTGTGCGTGCGTGCGTGCATATTTAACTGTCTCTCTGTACATGTACAAACATACACATGTGTTGTGCCAGAGAGACAAAAATGATGGGGCTAGAATAGACCATCAGTCACTGTGATGATCTGACTAGGCTAGTCAACCACAGACTAGCTACTGTGGCAATCAGACCTCTCTGATTGCATAGCACCGTATGTTGTGATAATGTTGAGGTAGAGCTATTTTCGTGTTGCTCAAGAATTTGTTCTGTTTTGAAATGTGTGTGTGTGTGTGTGTGTGTGTGCGTGTGCGTGTGTGTGTGTGTGTGTGTGTGTGTGTGTGTGTGTGTGTGTGTGTGTGTGTGTGTGCGTGCGTGCGTGCGTGCGTGTACATGTACAAACATACACGTGTGCAGAGAGACAAAAATGTGTGAATAGACCATCAGTCACTGTGTGCGTGCGTCAACCACAGTGCTGTGTGCGTGTGCGTGTGATAATGTTGTAGAGCGTGTTGCTCAAGAATTTGTTCGTGTGCGTGTGCGTGTGTGTGTGCGTGTGCGTGTGCGTGTGTGTGTGTGTGTGTGTGTGTGTGTGTGTGTGTGTGTGTGTGTGTGTGTGTGTGTGTGTGTGTGTGTGTGTCCCAATTTATATGGGATTCATATGGGATTCATATGGGATTTATATGGGATGGAGGGAGTAGCTAGCACTTACCAAGCATAATTATCTCACATAAAGACCTATTGTACATTCAAACTACATTCACTCTCACTAAAAGAATGAATCACACAATTGACCATTCAGATTCTAAGCCCTGTCTAAGCTATATGGAATTGTATTAAGAAGGTCATACCAAGGATCATTTAGCTATTTTATTTTCAAATTCAAGACCCCTTGAAGCATCCCCAGTATATATTTCAAAAAACGATTTGATGAAAAAATATTTTTGGCCTTAATGCTATTAGCCCATAATAACACATTAAATAACAGATTCGTTACATGGAACAACAGATGGTCCCCCCCCCCAAAGATCTAAATAAAGTTTGTTCTGAAGTGTCTCTCCTATATCTGAGAGATATAAGAAAGATTAGGAAACATTTATAAAAAAAAATGTCCATGTATTTAACCCCATCATTTTGGCATTAAACTGTCTCCATATACAGTAACTAGTCAAAGGGTTTTTCTTTATTTTTACTATTTTAGTCTACAGTCATGGCCAAAAGTTTTGAGAATAACACAAATATGAATTCTCACAAAGTCTGGGGAGATTCCTGGACATGGACCCAACATATCGATGTTTTGTTCCCCGAGCCACTTAGTTATCACTTTTGCCTTATGGCAAGGTGCTCCATCACGCTGGAAAATGCATTGTTTGTCACCAAACTGTTCCTGAATAGTTTGGAGAAGTTGCTCTCGGAGGATGTGTAGGTACTATTCTTTATTTATGGCTGTGTTCTTAGACAAAGTTGTGACTGAGCCCACTACCTTGACTGAGAAGCTACCCCACACATGAATGGTCTCAGGATGCTTTACTGTTGGCATGACACAGGACTGATGGTAGCGCTCACCTTGTCTTCTCCAGACAAGCTGCTTTTTTTCCGGATGTCCCAAACAATCGGAAAGGGGATTCATCAGAGAAAATGACTTTACCCCAGTCTCAGCAGTCCAATCCCTGTACCTTTAGCAGAATATCAGTCTGTCCCTGATGTTTTTCCTGGAGAGAATTGGCTTCTTTGCTGCCCTTCTTGACACCAGGCCACCCCCCAAAAGTCTTCGCCTCACTGTGCGTGCAGATGCACTCACACCTGCCTGCTGCCATTCCTGAGCAAGCTCTGTACTGGTGGTGCCCCGATCCCGCAGCTGAATCAACATTAGGAGATGGTCCTGGCGCTTGCTGGACTCTCTTGGGCGCCCTGAAGCCTTCTTCACAACAATTGAACTGCTCTCCTTGAAGTTCTTGATGATCAGATAAATGGTTGATTTAGATGCATTCTTACTGCCAGCAATATCCTTGCCTGTGAAGCCCTTTTTGTGCAAAGCAATGATAACGGCACGCGTTTCCTTGCAATTAACCATAGTTGACAGAGGAAGAACAATGATTCCAAGCACCACTCTCCTTTTGAAGCTTCCAGTCTGTTATTCGAATTCAATCAACATGACAGAGTGATCTCCAGCCTTATCCTCGTCAACACTCACACCTGTGTTAACGAGAGAATCACTGACATGATGTCAGCTGGTCCTTTTGTGGCAGGGCTGAAATGCAGTGGACATTTTTGGGGGGATTCAGTTCATTTGCATGGCAAATAGGGACTTTGCAATTAATTGCAATTAATCTGATCACTCTTCAGAACTATCAGGAGTATATGCAAACTGAGGCATACAAACTGAGGCATTGCAAACTGAGGCATACAAACTGAGGCAGCAGACTTGAACATTGATATTTGTGTCATTCTCAAAACCTTTGGCCACGACTGTACATTGCAGAATAATAGTCTTTGATTTTTTTAAACATTTTTTTCTGGTTACTAAGTGATTCCATATGTGTTATTTTTTATGTCTTCACTATTATTCTACAATGTAGAAAATAGTAAAAAATATAGAATACTCCTTGAAGGAGTAGGTGTGTCCAAGATTTTTGACTGGTACTCTATGCTTCCATTCACTGTTTCAATGTGTATAGGGGACCTTCAGACGAGTCTTGTGAGGCCTGTGGGCGTCCGAGAGCAAAACATGGAAGTCTCACCTTCACACAGACCTTTTGCCACATATCATATTAGTGTGTAGTCCAAACAGTTCAGATGCTACAGACAGGAGTTGGCAGACGAGGCTCCTGACACTTGTAGAGGTCATAGAGAAAACACGGAGAAAGAACACCATCGTGTTCATGAGAGTCTCATCTTTCCATAGATGTGTCATAATTGTAGACCAAAACGTTCGGAAGCTACAGACGATTTTGTAAAAAAAAAAAAGAAAAAGATTTTCGGGATGTCTCATGCTCTACCAAACACCGCTCTGGCCCTGTCATCTGCGTCAACATTTTGTGATGTGGAGTCTACCTATAAAATACATTTGAATTGAAAAATTATAACTGTTGTTTTGAGGGTGTAATTTCAACCACAGGATTATGTCATCATATGAGCGAATTTTCAACATAGAAAAAAAACCTCTATAAAGTATGTTGAATTTCTACCTTTGTAACCACGTCAGATTTTCAGCGTTATATCCAGTATCAGAAAAAAACTATAGGCTGGGCAGCACCTCCTACTGGCGAGTTGATCTATCTACAGCTATTCATTTGGTTAAATTCAGGGCTTTAACCAAGCTTAGCTTTGATATTTGTCACTGGCTACTTACTACCAATGTGCTATCATGAGAATGATTATTGAGAGATCTCTTAAAAGCTAAATACGTTCACTGTTGCATTCGTTATCATTCCAAAAGGTAGGTTTAATAGAGCAAATGAAATGTAACAAAGTCATCAACAGCTATTGTTTCAGTTCAACCCAGGGTTCAACTAACAATAGACAATACACTTGGTCCTAGGGTTTCAAGCTTTGGTTGATTTCAAATGTAATCTTCAAGTTAATGATTAACTAAACCAAAAATAAAAGTTAACATTAAGCCAAGGGCTCAGAGGAAACTATCCAAGCAGTAGATATACTAAATCTCCTTTAAATGTTGATCATTGGTTGTGTTGTTAACCAAACACAAGTCAATATTACTTTTGTAATACACTAAATAGCCTAAAGTTAAGACTATCTTACAAACTAATGTAACATTCTCAGCCTCCTTCACTCATGCTGCCAAACATACCCTCGTAAAACTGACTATCCTACCGATCCTTGACTTCGGCGATGTCATTTACAAAATAGCCTCCAACACTCTAGTCAGCAAATTGGATGTAGTCTATCACAGTGCCATCCATTTTGTCACCAAAGCCCCATATACTACTCACCACTGCGACCTGTATGCTCTCGTTGGCTGGCCCTCGCTACATATTCGTTGCCAAACCCACTGGCTCCAGGTCATCTATAAGACTCTGCTAGGTAAAGCCCCACCTTATCTCAGCTTACTGGTCCCCATAGCAACACCCACCCTTAGCACACGCTCCAGGAGGTATATTTCACTGGTCATCCCCAAAGCTAACACCTACTTTGGCTGCCTTTCCTTCCAGTTCTCTGCTGCCAATGACTGGAACGAATAGCAACAATCGCTGAAGCTGGAGTCTATATCTCCCTCTCTAACTTTAAGCATCAGCTGTCAGAGCAGCTTCCCGATCACTGTTCCTGTACACAGCCCATCTGTAAATAACACACCCAACTACCTCATCCCCCATATTGTTATTTATTTATTTATTGCTCTTTTGAACCCCAGTATCTCAACATGCACATCATCATCTGCACATCTATCACTGGTGTTAATGCTAAATTGTAATTATTTCGCCTCTATGGCCTATTTATTGCCTTACCTCCCTAATCTTACTACATTTGCACACACTGTACATATATTTTTCTACTCTGTTATTGACTGTATATTTGTTTATTCCATGTGTAACTCTGTGTTGCTGTTTTTGTCACACTGCTTTGCTTTATCTTGGCCAGGTCGCAGTTGTAAATGAGAACTTGTTCTCAACTAGCTTACCTGGTTAATAAAGGTGAAATACATATATCTTTTTTAAATCAACATTAAAATGAGTAAAACATCTATGGCCATATTTTGAAGTTACTGTAACTATAAATGTCTTCTCATGTAATCATATAAAGCGTGTGTGTTCAAGACAGCATGAATAGGTCATCGCAGGTCTGTGGAGATCTGTAATAATCTGTGCAGAATCTCGAACGGCATTGATCATTTGCACCATGTACTTTATTGTATTGTAGTCTCAACTGTTATCCAGGTCAATCTCCTGTAAATGTCTCTGGCGAAGAGTGTGTGCTAAATGATGAAACTGTCAATTTGGTTCTGCTAAGCACAGTGATAGCACGTTAATCTGTTGTATAAATAAATAACATATCTGAAGTTGTATTCCCGTAGGAACTTTGGTTGTGCTTTGACATGATTGAGATCATTGTGATAACACATTGGGAATTCAACAAACTTCCGTCTGACATTTTGAGTGAGCCAATATAGATCTCATTGGTCAATGTCTCTACCAAATATTACACACGTCCACATTGAAATGACGTGGTATCCAACTAATATCAACAGTTATATTTGGTTTTGCGGAAATGATTTGCCTTTTGTAAGTTTAAGAAATATTGCCTCGTGTTTTGACATTCTGTTTCCAAAAAGCCACATATCTTTCAGATATTTTCAAATGTCAATCCATCATGAGGAGAGAGGATAATAAAAGTTCACAAGAGTAACGAGTAATGTTAGACCTACCAATTAGTTATTGTGTTTTTACTGATAAATCATTTGGTTTATGATTTATTAAATGATTTAAATGTGTCATTCTGTTACCAAACCATTAACCAAATTACCCAAAAATCTGTAACAGAATTGGCTACTAAGGGAATTCATAGTTGTCACAAACCACCGTTGGGTCACCTGCTACTGTCCTCCCTTCCACTGGCGTACTATTATGTTCAGCTCATAACTGTTTTCTTTCTCTTTCACGTTTTTTTACATTTTTATTTCATTTAACCTTCATTTAACCAGGCAATTCAGTTAAAAGCTAATTCTTATTTACAATGACTGCCTACCCCGGGCCAAACTGGGCCAATTGTGCATCACCTTATGGGACTCCCAATCACACCCTGTTGTGATACAGCTTGGTTGCCAAAGCAAGTGAAGTAGATAATAAACTCTCTCTCTCTCTCTCTCTCTCTCTCTCTCTCTCTCTCTCTCTCTCTCTCTCTCTCTCTCTCTCTCTCTCTCTCTCTCTCTCTCTCTCTCTCTCTCTCTCTCTCTCTCTCTCTCTCTCTCTCTCTCTCTCTCTCTCTCTCTCTCTCTCTCTCTCTCTCTCTCTCTCGTTAATGTCACCTCTCTTGGCTCTTACTAACACCTACCCATAAGTCCCCTCTCTTCCATTTACTGTCACTAGCCCTGTCACCAACTGAGCACTGACTGAGTGGTGCAGTGGTCTAAGGCACTGCATCTCACTGCTGAATCACATCCGGCTGTGATTGGGAGTCCCATAGGGAGGCGTACAATTGGCCCAGCATTGGCTGGGGTAGGCTAGGGTAGGCCGGGGTAGGATGGGGTAGGCCGGGGTAGGATGGGGTAGGCCGGGTAGGATGGGATGGGATAGGCCGGGGTAGGATGGGGTAGGATGGGGTAGGCCGGGGTAGGATGGGGTAGGTCGGGGTAGGCCGGGGTAGGCCGGGGTAGGATGGGGTAGGATTGGGTAGGCCGGGTAGGATGGGGTAGGCCGGGGTGGGATGGGGTAGACCGGGTAGGATGGGGTAGACCGGGGTAGGATGGGGTAGGATGGGGTAGGCCGGGGTAGGATGGGGTAGGCCATCATTGTAAATAATATTTTTTTCTGAACTGACTTGCCTAGTTAAATAAAGGTTAAACACATATTAAAAATGTAAATGTCCATGGATGTTGAAAAGTAATTGAAATTTGGTCAGTCCAAATCTGAACCAATCATAGACGACCGTTTCACAAGTTTGGACAGTATAGTACAGTAAAGTAGAGTAGAGAGAATAGGTCAGTAAAATACAACAAGGTACTGCACAGTAGGCCTAGAATTTAGTACAGTATAATTTACTGTATTGTACAGTACAGTACAGTGCTGAACTATACTCTATGGTACAGTACAGTACTGAACTATACGCTACTGTACTGAACTCTACTCTACTGTGCTGTATTGTACTATATTCTACTGTACTGTACTGTGCTCTTCTGTGCTGTACTGTGATTGATACAAATTTGGTCCGGTCCGGGCCATCCAAATTTGGTCTTGTTTGGGGCGGAGCTCATTAGAATAATAGCCAGTCTGTATAATAATACCCATACAAGCAAAGGAGGATAGTACGTTTTTCTACCTATGTGTACTTATTCAGGATACATCACCATTAAGGGAAGGACGTTCATAAATATGCATGTCTTTATAATGCAGATCAGGGACCCATGATGTCATTCTGTTACCTTCATTCTGTTACTGAGTGTTAATGCACTTTACTTAGGCCTACTGTAGTTCAATCTTTTTTTTAAACTCATGTTGTCATATTTTAGCTGACACCCCATTCTTGCTGCAGACCTCTTTGAATCTTAATTTGGGGTAGATCTTTTAACAGAGTTTTTGGAAAACATGGTCACAAAAAACTGAGGGAGATTTTACCATCACTCTACCAGACATTACTTCTGCACTGTTCTTCAGGTAAATGTGTTTTTGTAACATTTTGTGTGGAAATGGTTAAAAGTAGTCCTTATGCATGGAGTTGTACGATTTGTTTCACTTTGCATTTGATGGTTTTGTTTGGAATACTTTTCAAGTCTCAGCTTAATTCTGTTACCATGGAATTGCCCGCCTACAAAAAAATCCACATTTATGCAACCATTGTTATAATAACTACCTCTTAGAATAAATTGAATATTCCACTTATCCCAGGTGCAATTTCTCCCTCATAGAATCATACCCCCTTCATGTTAACCATTTCCTTACCACCACATCACTGCCCACCGTCTTTTTGCTGTTAGTCAGAGAGGAAGAGGCGAAGCGAGAGGTTTTACTCTGCCCAAAATCTGAGGAATATGTACAGTACCCAGTCAAAAGTTTGGACACACCTACTCATTCCAGGGTTTTTCTTTATTTTTTAAAAACTATTTTCTACATTGTAGAATAATGGTGAAGACATCAAAACTATGAAATAACACAATATTTTATATTTGGGAATCTTCAAAGTAGCCCCACTTTGCCTTGATGACAACTTTGTACACTCTTGGCTTTCTCTCAACCAGCTTCATGAGGTAGTCACCTGGAATGCATATCAATAAACAGGTGTGCCTTGTTAAAAGTTCATTTCTGGAATTTCTTTCCTTAATGCGTTTGAGCCAATCAGTTGTGTTGTGACAAGGTAGGGGTGGTATACAGAAGATAGCCCTATTTGGTAAAAGACCAACTCCATATTATGGTAAGAACAGCTCAAATAAGAAAAGAGAAATGCCAGTTCATTACATTTACATTTAAGTCATTTAGCAGACGCGCTTATCCAGAGCGACTTACAAAAGTTCATCATTACTTTAAGACATGGATGTTAGTCAATACGAAAAATGTCAAGAACTCGTGCAGTCGCAAAATCCATCAAGAGCTATGATGAAACTGGTTCTCATGAGGACCGCACAGGAAAGGAAGACCCAGAGTTACCTCTGCTGCAGAGGACAAGTTCATTAGAGTTACCAGCCTCCGAAAGTGAAGCCCAAATAAATGCTTCACAGAGTTGAAGTAGCAGATACATCTCAACATCAACTGTTCAGAGGAGACTATGTGAATCAGGCCTTCATGGTTGAATTGCTGGAAAGAAACCACTACTAAAGGACACCAATAAGAAGAAGAGACTTGCTTGGGCCAAGAAACACAAACAATGGACATTAGATGTATTGATTTATTTGATTTACCCTTGAATGAGTAGGTGTGTCCAAACTTTTGACTGGTACTTTTGGCATAGACTTTCCCATTGAAGGCTTCCACCATTATGAAGTAGTCAACTGGGTGGGGATCCCTATCAGCTGGTAGCAATCAGCCAATGGAGAAGAAGAACATTGACTACCTTAAAATGTAGATGGAGCCTCAATGGCGCTGCCCATGTTATCACTGACGCTGTAGTGGCACAGATACAAAGATCAGTCCTCTATCTAGCTCTATGGTTTGTTGTTTGTGTATCTGCCCTCTAATTGGCTAGAATCGTCCCACCTGATCTGGCCTCCTCCCCTATGCCTTCCATCTTTAAGGACATGTATTTCCAACGTTAGCGCGGTCACTCGAATATCTTGTCAATATATTAAACAATCTGTGTTGGTTCATGCACTTGCATACCCGGAAATAGTGTGAGTGGGTGGACCGGCCGGGTGAGAGAGATAGAAAAGGATTGTAGAGTTACAGTGGCACCTTCGCCACCCTGGGGGGCTTCGAGTGGAAATTCCATTGATTGTTAAATCTTATTTGCAACAGCGGTTCATGTGTTTTTATTGATGTTGGATTATTCACGGTGGAATGATCAACACTTGCGATAAGATTTTGGGGCATTTTTTCGTAATTTTCGTGACGCAAGGGCACATCAAAGTACAGAGAAAAAGGAGCTAACATGAGCGAAGTGGAGAAACGTGTTTATCATGAACTAATCGTTTGCAGTTATTTGATTATTTAAATTGTTCTAATCAATTCAGTAATAACATATTAGTCCAATAAGAGAGAGGCGCGATTCGAGTGATTCACTGACACCTAATGTCATGATTTGATGTCGAGAAGAATATAATTCAAGAGAACACAGGTTATTTATGGAAAAACCTACAAACAATGCAATATATTTTTAATATGTAAGATATTATACCTTACATATGGCTATATAACCTATATTTGATTTTCGCACCCACTGTCCCATGTCATTCAATACCAATAGAAATAGTTGCGTTTGCGTTGTTGGTGTAATTTGTATCAAACCAACTGAAGGATGACTGTCAAACTGGACTTTGAAGAGTGTCTCAAAGACTCTCCCCGATTCAGGTAAATCTAGATTAGCCAATGGATAAAAAAATGTTTTATGACTTAGTCAACAGTCTACATATATGCATTATTCATTTGGTTACATTGTAAGGTGAGAGCTATTTTGTGAGCGGCGCATAAATGTATGCGACTACCATTTTATTACAGTTCAAATAAGTTAGAATACACGATTTAAAGGGTAGGTCTCCTCTTATGTTTTTGCAATACATTATCCAGATGGTTTCAGAAATGTCACATGTCCACAGAGGGTATAATTATGACATGAGGCTTGCATCCACCCTGAGGAAATAGAGAAGTGATGACATTCTTTTTTTAAATTTGATTTTTTAGGTCAAAGCTACCTGAACAATATTATCCTGAGTTGGCATATGGGCCTAGAGTGTGTTAGGCTACACCATTGTAGTTCAGTCAGCACAACCACATGAGGAACTTGTCAAATGAGTGTCAGCCCTGCAGATAGTTTGGGGTCTTGCCTCTTGCCTGGGGTCACATTTATCACTGTGCTGAGTCGAATGAGTGTCTTTGACCATTGACACTGTGGCGAGACACTGCCTTTTCTCATTGTTTTGGATGGTTTTTGAGTGCTGGAATGAATGAGTATTATACAACTAACATGACTCTTTAATTTGTAGCACTGGTGCTCCCAACTTTAAAAAGTTAGTTAACACGGGTATGATACAGATGTAACATCAGCCATACCGGACGCAAAACACTAATGTTGACTTTTGCTGTTCATGTATTAGGTGCATTGGTGCTAATCAAAATTCTAGGTCACAAAGCAGACTATTTAGGAGCATAGATGGTTGTAGGACAATGTACGCATGCAGCACACCAACCTCCGCTTGGCCTATTCTCTTTCAGAGAGTCAAAACTGTATTTATTTCACCTCTGAAAGAAACGCAACATAAGACCAAAAGGGAAATGTATTTTTGGGTTTTGAATGTAGCTAATAAGAGGTTTGTTGCATTGGGCGTGCCTCCCTTTTCTTTAGCTGGCAGAGCAGAAGACGTGACAGTGGTTAGACTCTCTTGCTCTTTGTCTCTCGGACTCTGCTGTTTTATCTTAATTCTTGTTTGATTAACCTTGCAAGACCTTTTTTACAAATATTTTTCTCACTCTTTCTTTCTCGTTCTTTCTCTCTGTCCCTATCTTTCTCTCTCTCTTTCTGTTCTCTCTCTCTCTCTCTCTCGCTCTCTTCTTCATTCTTGGCTCACGGTCCCTCTGAGAGGAACACGCAGTGACGGAAAGTTTGACATGTTTGCGGCAGTCATTGGTGCATTCTGCAGCGGTGAGGTCTCATTTGACGGAGAACACAGAGAGAGAGAGAGGGGGAGGAGGTTTTAGATGTAGGCCGTGGTCGAACTCTGGTAGGCCTTCATATTCACACACCGCTAGTGTGAAGGACTGGAGAGGGAGGAGAGGGCGACATTTGGAGAAAAGAGGCTTTGAAAGAATAGAAAAAGAGAGAAGTGAAAGAAGGATAGAAGAGAGAGAGAGAGAGAGAGAGAGAGAGAGAGAGAGAGAGGGACATCTCGGGAAAGATGAATGAAAGTGGAAAAGAGAGGCTACCGCAGTATACAAAAGTCTGCCTCCCGTTGCTAGGTAACTGGGGGCGGCCTGGGGTTGTGGAGTAGAACAGGAAGTGAAGGGAGAGATACTGACGTGATAAACAAGAGACAGGAAGTGTGTTTTTTTTGGGGGGTGGATCGCTATGGAAACTTGAAGTCTCTCTCTCAGGCACACTTACTGCATAGGCAGTTTAATCACCTTAGTATCACCTTGCACACACACACACACACACACACACACACACACACACACACACACACACACACACACACACACACACACACACACACACACACACACACACACACACACACACACACACACACACACACACACACACACACACACACACACACACACACACACACACACACACACACACACACACACACACACACACACACACACACACACACACTTTCAGAGGGTAATGAATATGTGTGTCTAATGACACAGAATTGATGAGGACGGAACAAAGCCTATCTTTGCTCTTATTCAAAGTTTTCTTTTCTACTGTCTTTTGTCCCCCCACCAAACCTTTGTCAGTCTTGTATTGGTACCCCTGTCATGCTAGTCCCATTTCAATGTCAACCGTACTGAGCTAAATAAACTGCAGCCACTGTCTCTCTCATAACCCTCTCTCTCAGCTCTTTCTCTCTCTCATAGCTCTTAATTCAATTTCAATTTAAGGGACTTGATTGGCATGGGAAACATGTTTACATTGCCAAAGCAAGTGAAATAGATGATAAACAAAAGAGAAATAAATAATAAAATATTAACAGTAAACATTACACTTACAAAAGACATTTCAAATGTCATATTATGTATATATACAGTGTTGTAGTAATGTACAAAAGGGAAAATAAATAAACGTAAATATAGGTTGGATTTACAATGATGCTTGTTCTTAACTGGTTGCCCTTTTCTTTTGGCAACACGTCATAAATCTTGCTGCTCTGATTGCACACTGTGGTATTTCACCCAATAGATATGGGAGTTTATCAAAATTGGATTTGTTTTCGAATTCTTTGAGTCTGTGTAATCTGAGGGAAATATGTCTCTCTAATATGGTCATACATTTGGCAGGAAGTTAGGAAGTGCAGCTCAGTTTCCACCTCATTTTGTGGGCAGTGTGCACATAGCCTGTCTTCTCTTCAGAGCCAGGTCTGCCTTCGGCGGCCTTTCTCAATAGCAAGGCTATGATCACCGAGTCTCTCTCTCATAGCTCTCTCTGTCACTCTCTGTCACTATCTCTCGCTCTGTCACTATCTCTCGCTCTGTCACTATCTCTCGCTCTGTCACTATCTCTCGCTCTGTCACTATCTCTCGCTCTGTCACTGTCTCTCGCTCTGTCACTGTCTCTCGCTCTGTCACTGTCTCTCTCTCCATCTGCTGCGCTCCTTCTCTCGCTCTCTCTTTTTTTGTCTTTGTGCTTTCTCAGTCTCTGTCTTTGGTGGAAGGCAGCAGAAACCACACTGTTGGGCTGTTGACGTGAGAAAGTCTGTGAGTCAGTATCTCCTCTGTTCTAACAGTCACAATCTCCTTCCACTGCCCTTCTGACAGGCCCATTTTATAAACCGTACCAGATATCATTTGAAGCGTCATGTGTACTGTTGGTGAATGGACTCTCATGACTTCCGATACCACAGCCACAGACATTTCTACTGTAGATCGGCTAGCACTGTGCAAAGCAGATCAACATTCAGACCAGGATGGTGTGGAGGCGTTGGACAAGACCCTCTGTCTGTGGTGGTGTTGCTTAATGTGCCGAGTAATGTGGCGACGTGTGTCTGTGTTTCATCCAGGGCGGACATTGAAGTGGTGGAAGGAGATGTCAGTGAATTGGAGACGCGATTAGAAAAGGTGAGAGACACACACACACACACACACACACACACACACACACACACACACACACACACACACACACACACACACACACACACACACACACACACACACACACACACACACACACACACAAAGTTCTCTCCAAACCTCCCCGCTTTTCCGTTATGCTCCCAGTATCTAACCACTACTTCTAGAAACATACACCCAGCCATCCAGACCGTAGAGGAAGTAGCTGGACAGGGTCAGTTTCTTCCTCTTAGCAGTGACTATGAACTGTGACAGACATGGTGTTTCACCTGAGTTGAAGGGAACTAACTCCAGTGCTGCTTCCCCACCCCATTGTTACCAGAGGAAAAAGTAACTGACCACACATTGTACTGTCAATCGTACTGTCAAATTCCCTGAAGGGATTGGTGCGCATAACATTTTCAGATGCATACTTTGGTCATCAATGTTCCGATTCCTGTGATTCTCAACCCGTTCTGCGTCTGGACAGTGGTCATATTTGTCGGCGATGTCATGCCGTGTTGCCCCATGTCATACTGAAATGTTGTGTCATGCTGTGTGCATTGTAGTGTGTTTCCACGTCTTTTGCAACATGGAGTTGTGTTGTGTTGAACCCTGACACATTGTGTTATTGTGTAGCTGGTGAAGCAGTGCCACTCCATGCTGGAGGCTGGCAGGGCCTACTGTCAGACCAGCAAGAGCTTTGTCACAGGGCTCAAAGAGCTGGGCCACCACTGTTCTGGGGACAACATGATGGGGGTGAGTCTATAGAGATGCTGGGAGCTACACTCGAACCACTGATTTGGGATCAGTGTATGAGTGGCCGATCTGTAGATAGAGCTATTACATAGTGTTGTGGTTAGTGTTATATGCTTAAGAAATAAGGCACGAGGGGGTGTGGCATATGGCCAATATACCACGGCTAAGTGCTGTTATGTATCCAGGCATCGCGGAGTGCCTGGATACAACCATTAGCTGTGGTATATTGGCCATATACCACACCCCCCCGTGCCTTATTTCTATTATAAACTGTTTTCCAACGTAATTAGAGCAGTAAAAATACATATTTTGAAATACACGTGGTATATGGTCTGATATACCACGGCTGTCAGCCAATCAGCATTCAGGGTTTTAACCACCCAGTTTATAATTATGTCTTTATCATAGTACATTCTTATGAAGGGAAGGGTGGCAGGTAGCCTGGCGGTTAAGAGCATTAGGCCGGTAACCAAAAGATTGCTGGTTCAAATCCCCAACTCGGGGATGGGGTGAAAAATCTGCTGATGTGCCCTTAAGGCACTTAACTCTAATTGACCTTCTGCTAAATGACTCAAATGTAAGTGGAAGTTGTATTGTATTCAACCATTGAATAAGTTAAACTCATTCCGTGTTCTTTTCTCATAGGAGTGTTTGGAGAAATTCTCCCAGAAGCTGGAAGTGATTCTGGAAGCTCAGGGGGTGAGTTGGACTCCTCTACTGTGCATCGCTTGCCAACAACGTTAGTTACTGTAGCAACCACTTTTAAATGTCAGGTGTCTGAGTATCCCTCTCTTTCTTTCTCTTCCTCTCCCCCTCTCTCTCTCTCGCTCCATTTAACCCACCCCCTTCTTTCCCTCTATTTCTCTCACTCTCTTTTTCTCCTAGGAAGTGATTGAGACCACACAGAAGTCGGTGAAGTTGAAACTGCAGAGTTTTGTGAAAGAGTGAGTGAGTCTGGCACTCCTTAATAATTTAGTATCGTTTCAAACCACTACCATAGACTGGTGTCACAGCACCCCCCCAGTCACACCCACGTCATTCACCCCTCTCTCCCCCTCCCCCTTCTCCCAGGGACGTGCGTCGGTTCAAGGATGTGCGTAAGGAGTTTGAGCGGGGCAGTGAGAGTCTGGAGGCGGCGTTGGGCAGGAACGCTCAGGCCCCCCGGGGGAAACAGCACGAGGTGGAGGAAGCCAGCCACGCCCTCCTCAACGCCCGCAAGACCTTCCGTTCCGGGGCCCTCGACTACGTACTGCAGGTGAGGTCATCAAAGCTGGATGAGAGTGTATTTTGGGGAAGGACCAAACTTGGTTAATTGATGGTAAGGATGCTACAGACAAAATATTCACTTACACACTCGCATGCACGCGCTCACACACATTGGGCCTGGTTTGAAGTGGTTTGCCTGGAATTGAGTTACAGACGACTAGTGTTGAAACTAACAATTGTAGTCTCCAGCTCATGTTGGAATCTTGTTCATTACACTGCTTGCTTTCTGTTTGATGATATGCCACTACTGGAAGGCCTCAAACCAAATACTAGAGAGAATTTTACATAAGAGATTTGTCAGGAGGACCAGGACATGTTTCTAACAAATGGCATTGATAAAATATGCAACAGCACCTCTGCTTAGTGACATGTGTACAGCATTGCCTTTGGGTTTCCCTGTAGCAGGCTGGTAGCTATTAATACCCACTGGTTAGAACTAGCTGCAGTCACACCAACACACATGTTCTGTCTCTCTCCTGTTCACTCACTCGTCCTCTTTCCAAGATCAATGTCATCGAGGCCAAGAAGAAGACCGACATTCTGATGGCGGTGAGTTTCATGACGTGGGAACTTTTATCGTCGGGAATATTTCAAGTGTGGCGTGGTCGAGTCCACACGTGGGTGTCTAATGATTTGCCGACTTGTCTTTGGGGCTGCACGTATTGTTTCGTCTTGAGTGTACGATGAAGTTTTATTCTGGGTTTCTGTCAGATGGTGTCTATGATGGAAGCCCAGTCCCAGTTCTTCCAACAAGGTCACCAGTCCCTCTCTGAGCTGGCCGACTATCGACGCACCCTGAGTGAAGAGGTAACGAGGACAAGTGGGGGATTTTTTTTTTGGGTGGGGGGGTTTATTAGGATTCCCATTAGATGTTGCAAAAGCAGCAGCTACTCTTCCTGGGGTCCAACACTAAATATGAAACATGACATAACACAGAACATCAACAGACAAGAACAGCTCAAGGACAGGAGTGAGCCGGAAAGGGAGAAGTGTGTTGGATAAACCAAATTCATGAAGGAAGGGATCTGTTCAAGCACACTACCGTTCAAAAGATTGGGCTCGCTTAGAAATGTCCTTGTTTTCCATGAAAACATACATGAAATGAGTTGCGAAATGAGAAGGAAATATAGTCAAGATGTTGACAAGGTTATAAATAATGATTTTTTTTAAATTGAAGGACACAATTGTTATTTCAAACTTCGCTTTCGTCAAAGAATCCTCCATTTGCAGAAATTACAGCCATAAAGACTTTTGGCATTCTAGTTGTCAATTTGTTGAGGTAATCTGAAGAGATTTCACCCCATGCTTCCTGAAGCACCTCCCACAAGTTGGATTGGCTTGACGGGCACTTCTTACGTACCATACGGTCAAGATGCTCCCACAACAGCTCAATAGGGTTGAGATCCGGTGACTGTGCTGGCCACTCCATTATAGATAGAATACTAGCTGACTGCTTCTTCCCTAAATAGTTCTTGCAGCTGTGCTTTGGGTCATTGTCCTGTTGTAGAAGGAAATTGGTACCAATTAAGAGCTGTCCACAGGGTAGGGCATGGTGTTACAAAATGGAGTGATAGCCTTCCTTCTTCAAGATCCCTTTTACCCTGTACAAATATCCCACTTTACCATCACCAAAGCACCCCCAGACCATCACGTTGTCTCCACCATGCTTTGTGATCCAAACACCTCAAACTTAGATTCGTCTGTCCATAACACTTTTTTTACAATCTTCCTCTGTCCAGTATCTGTGTTCTTTTGCCCATCTTAATCTTTTATTTTTATTGGCCAGTCTGAGATATGGCTTTTTCTTTGCAACTCTGCATAGAAAGCCAGCATCAAGGAGTCACCTCTTCACTGTTGACATTGAGACCGATGTCTTGCGGGTACTATTTAATGAAGCTGCCAGTTGAGGACTTGTGAGGAGTCTGTTTCTCAAAGTAGAGACACGAATGTACTTGTCCTCTTGCTCAGTTGTGCACCGGGGCCTCCCACTCCTCTTTCTATTCTGGTTAAAGCCCGTTTGCACTGTTCTGTGAAGGGAGTAGTACACAGCGTTGTACGAGATCTTCAGTTTCTTGGACATTTCTCGCATGAAATAGCCTTCATTTCTCAGAACAAGAATAGACTGACGAGTTTCAGAAGAAAGGTCTTTGTTTCTGGCCATTTTGAGCCTGTAATCAAACTCATAAATGCTGATGCTCCAGATACTCAACTAGTCTAAAGAAGGCCATTTTTATTGTTTCTTTAATCAGACAACAATTTTCAGCTGTGCTAACATAATTGCAAAATAATTTTCTATTGATTTTCTAGCCTTTTAACATTTTTATTTTATTTCACCTTTATTTAGCCAGGTGGGCTAGTTGAGAAAAAGTTCTCATTTGCAACTGCGACCTGACCAAGATAAAGCATAGCAATTCGACACATACAACAACTGTTACACATGGAATAAACTAAACATACCTGCAATAATACAGTAGAAAAAAAGAAAACAAAAAAGTACTACACAGTGTGTGCAAATGAGGTGTGATAAGGGAGTTAAGGCAATAAATAGGCCATGGTGGCAAAGTAATTACAATATAGCAATTAAAACACTGGAATGGTAGATCGGCAGAAGATGAATGTGCAAGTAGAGATACTGGGGTGCAAAGGAGCAGGATGAATAAATAAATACAGTATGGGGATGAGGTAGATAGATGGACTGTTTACAGATGGGCTATGTACAGGTGCAGTTTAAAATGATCAACTTGGATTAGTTAACACAACGTGCCATTGGAACACAGGAGTGATAGTTGCTGATAATGGGGCCTCTGTACTCCTATGTAGATATTCCATTTAAAAAATCAGCCGTTTCCAGCTGCAATAATCATTTCCAACATTAACAATGACTCCAAATGGCAGTGCATGTTGTTCAGATGTTGACATTAGCGAGCAGAGAGAGTGAAGTAAAATAGTTTAATGAAAGTGAGTGGAAGAGGAGGGGAATGACTTCTTCTCTTAGATCAGCTTTCCTTTTCTCCCCAGGGCACTTTTTGTGTTTTACATTAGAGAAATGGCACGCTGCATTCCCTCCCCTTTAAAAAAAAAGTTTTAGCCTCTAATAAAAACACCACCAGCTTGATTTAGTTTAATTTGAGCGACCTAGGAATCAGTTTGTTTTTGAAGCAAAGTTCCTGCTATTTTCAATAGTTTAACAAGACTCTTATAGATAGGATATTTAATGGATAAGGAAAATAAAGGCTAGACCTGATTTCCTCAAATGGTATTCCGCTACCAAATATATGATTTCTGTTTTTAATTTAATTATACATATTCTCTTTTACAGAAAGTTAATAGATCAATTGATTGCGACAGAGTCCCACATTGTATAAGGGGACTTCCCAAGCAAAATCCAATTTCTTTGGCTCCTCGACTTTAGAAGGTCGAAGCTCAGCTTCTGAATTCTGAATGTCATAGAGATAAACCAAAGATATCGCGTCTTCCTCCTCAGCTTGTTTCTAGCCTTAAGCATCGCAGATTTATGCGTAGTTTTAGATCAGTATAAACAATCATGAATTGTAATTGTTTTTTTTTATTTAAAAAAAAAAAATCAAGGAAGGTCCTGCGTTGGCACACCCAATATGTGGGTCGCGACCCCTAGGTTGGGAACCCCTGTCTTCGACGGAAGGTTTATTTTAGCAGTTGATTCCATGGATGAATTAGTACACGAGTCCTAATAATGTTGCCAGGAGGGACGAGGAATTCACAAGGTGAAGTCCCTCTCGTCGTGACAGGAAACAGTGTGGGCACCATCAGCAGGAACTATTACACATGAGTTAGAAAGTGTGTGTGTGTCGGTCCATGTGCTTGCATGTTTTCATCTGGTCATACAGTGATGTCAGTGCTACGCTGGAGGGGCACTGTGGCATAACTGGACGTGCTGCCATACATGGAGCTCAACAGTAGACTACAACTAACCCGTGTGTTAATTAGTCTGCACAGCCGAGTGCAGCTCGAAACCGGGAAGCAAGTCACCTTTCACCGGACCATTTTAAAGCCACAAAGACTGATTTTTTTTTTTAGCTCTTCCTGCTGTTACAGGAAATGGTGAAGGATTGCGAGGCAGAATGAGAGAGGGAAAGAATGAGAGCGAAGTTGCTTAAAGGCAGCTGGGTCATCTGAAATCTTTATGCGAAAGAGAGAGGGAGTGAAAGTAATACTGCCATACGAAGCTGCTGGAGAGTTTTCCTCGATCCATCGGCCAGAAGTTGGGAGAGGTTTAGCACTTCCTCCTTCCTGTTTTCCCCAGAGGAGGAAGTCTGGAGTGAAGGACTCCCTTGACCTCCACCTGAACGCTGTACAAGCCTGAAGCCCTTTACCTCCTCGCCTGATTTTCCTCAACAGTTTCTACATTCATCTTTACAACTCCATATCCAAAAACATACTGTCCAGTATACTGTGTACATTATTATCTTTATTTTGTTGCCTGACTGAACGGACCTATCATGCTGAACCGCTGTGTGTTATTTAGGATAGTGTGGATCATTTGAAATATTGGATTCTTGGGCTGTGGCCATACTAGTATCGCAATATGTGTTTCAACGGCTAATATGAGAACACAAAGTAGACAACTCTTCGGTCTTTTAGAAACCTGTTGTATGTAAACATTTTTGTTGCTATTTCTTGGAAAATGAATAAATGTGACTGGATGACAACATAATGATCCTTGTTTCAAACGTTAGGGCTGTTTTCCTAAAGAAGTTAGTATCGTGGCAAGGAAACAGGGCCAGTATCAAGATACTCGTTACTGTTTTATTGGATTTTTAAAGTTTTTAAATCAAATTGATTGTGCCTGACTTTCTCTCTCTCTCTCTCCCTCTCTCTCTCTCTCTCTCATACACAGCACACTCAACTAGTGTTGAATTCCGCAAGGGAGAAGAGAGACATGGAACAGAGACACGCTGCCATTAAGAAAAAGGTAAACACGGCTGGAACCAAACACTACAGTAAAGAAAGAAGCTAATCACAGACCGCCATGATGGCTTCCATGTGATTACGCTAGCTCTCCATCCTCTGAGGACATACAGTGCCTTCGGAAACTCTTCAGACCCCTTTACCTTTCCCACATTTTTTTACGTTACAGCCTTATTCTAAAATGGATTAAATCGTTTTTTCCCCTCATCAATCTTCACACAATACCCCATAATGACAAAACAAAAACTGTTTTTTTTGTATATATATATATATATATATTTAAAAAAAGGAAATACATGACACTTAGCTAAGTATTCAGACCCTTTACTCAGTACTTTTGGCAAACTCCAAGCGGGCTGTCGTGTCTTCCATCTGTCCACTTTACCATAAAGGCCAGATTGATGGAGTGCTGCAGAGATGGTTGTCCTTCTGGAATGTTCTCCCATCTCCACAGAAGAACTCTGGAGCTCTGTCAGAGAGACCATCAGGTTCTTGGTCATCTCCCTGAACAAGGCCCTTCTCCCCCGATTGCTCAGTTTGACCGGGCGGCCAGCTCCAGGAAGAGTCTTGGTGGTTCCAAACTTCTTACATTTAAGAATAATGGAGGCCCCTGTGTTCTTGGGTACCTTCAATGCTGCTGAATTGTTTTGGTACCCTTCCCCAGATCTGTGCCTCGACACAATCCTGTCTCTGAGCTCTACAGACAATTCCCTCGACCTCATGCCTTGGTTTTTGCTCTGACATGTACTGTCAACTGTGGGACCGTAAATAGACAGATGTGTGCCTTTCCAAATCATGTCCAATCAATTGAATTTGCAACAGTTGGACTCCAATCAAGTTGTAGAAACATCTCAGGGATCATAGCAAAGTGTCTGAATACTTAAAACGTTTCCTACAACCTGTTTTCGCTTAGTTATTGTGGGGTATTGTGTGTAGATTGAGGGCCAAAAAAGTAATCATTTTTAGAATAAGGCTGTAACGTAACAAAATGTGGAAAGAATCAAGGGGTCTGAATACTTTCCAAGGCCATGTAGACAGGAAGACCTTACGACATAATTTTATTTCAAACATAGCTTGGGATCAACTGGTACCACGGCATTAAGATTATATTTCCGTCCTGATACTAACATCCCTTCCCAACAGTCACGTATATGTTTGATGTGTTGGTAGGATGTCTCGTATGATAACTCCTTAATGGATTTCTGTGCTGATACTAACATCCCTTCCCAACAGTCACGTATATGTTTGATGTGTTGGTAGGATGTCTCGTATGATAACTCCTTAATGGATTTCTGTGCTGATACTAACATCCCTTCCCAACAGTCACGTATATGTTTGATGTGTTGTTAGGATGTCTCGTATGATAACTCCTTAATGGATTTCTGTGCTGATACTAACATCCCTTCCCAACAGTCACGTATATGTTTGATGTGTTGGTAGGATGTCTCGTATGATAACTCCTTAATGGATTTCTGTGCTGATACTAACATCCCTTCCCAACAGTCACGTATATGTTTGATGTGTTGGTAGGATGTCTCGTATGATAACTCCTTAATGGATTTCTGTGCTGATACTAACATCCCTTCCCAACAGTCACGTATATGTTTGATGTGTTGGTAGGATGTCTCGTATGATAACTCCTTAATGGATTTCTGTCCTGATACTAACATCCCTTCCCAACAGTCACGTATATGTTTGATGTGTTGGTAGGATGTCTCGTATGATAACTCCTTAATGGATTTCTGTGCTGATACTAACATCCCTTCCCAACAGTCACGTATATGTTTGATGTGTTGGTAGGATGTCTCGTATGATAACTCCTTAATGGATTTCTGTGCTGATACTAACATCCCTTCCCAACAGTCACGTATATGTTTGATGTGTTGTTAGGATGTCTCGTATGATAACTCCTTAATGGATTTCTGTCCTGATACTATAACATCCCTTCCCAACAGTCACGTATATGTTTGATGTGTTGGTAGGATGTCTCGTATGATAACTCCTTAATGGATTTCTGTGCTGATGCACCCAACGGTATCGCCATGGAGGGCTACCTGTATAAGAGAGCTAGCAATGCCTTCAAGACCTGGAGCAGGTATGTTACCTTTTGATTTCCCTCTCTCTTTCTCTGTTTCTGTGCTGTATGTTGTTCTCCCCCTCTTTCGCTCTCTCTTGCTCTCTCTTGCTCTCTCTCTCTCTCTTGCTCTCGCCATCACTCACTTGCCACGTTCAAAACAGCTGGGAACTCGGACTTGGAATTCCAACTCGGGAACTCGGGCCTCTTTCTAGAGCTCTGACTTCCCAACCTGAAGACCACTGATCTCATGGTCATGATTTGACTTTGTATTATGAATCCAGACTCTCTCTCTCTCTCTCTCTATCAATTCAAGGGCATTATTTCCATGGGAAACATGTTTACGTTGCCAAAGTAAGTGTAGTAGATAATAAATAAATAAAATATTCGGTGAACATTACACTCACAGAAGTTCCAAAAGAATTAAGACATTTCAAATGTCATTATGTCTATATACAGTGTTGTAACGATGTGCAAGTAGTTAAAGTACAAAAGGGAAAGTAAATAAACATAAATATGGGTTGTATTTACAATGGTGTTTGTTCTTCACTGGTTGACCTTTTCTTGTGGCAAAAGGTCACAAATCTTACAACTGTGATGACACACTGGCATTTCACCCAAAATTGGGTTTGTTTTCGAATTCTGTGTAATCTGAGGGAAATATGTGTCTCTATGGTCACACATTTGGCAGGAGGTTAGGAAGTGCAGCTCAGTTTCCACCTCATTTTGTGGGCTGTGTGCACATAGCCTGTCTTCTCTTGGGAGCCAAGTCTGCCTACGGCGGCCTTTCTTAATAGCAAGGCTATGCTCAATGGTCAGTCACAGTAGTCAGGTATTCTGCCACTGTGTACTCTCTGTTTAGGGCCAAATAACATTCTAGTTTACTCAGATTTTTTTGTTAATTCTTTCCAATGTGTTAAGTAATTCTCTTTTTGTTTTCTCATGATTTGGCTGGGTCTAATTGTGTTGCTGTCCTGGAGCTCTGTGGGGTCTGTTTGTGTTTGTGAACAGAGCCCCAGGAATTCAAATCAAATCAAATCCTCGTGCATTATTTGGTGTTTTACATTGTACACAGAGGATATTTTTTGCATTATTCTGCATGTAGAGTCTCAATTTGGTGTTTGTCCCATTTTGTGAAGTCTTGGTAGGTGAGCAGACCCCAGATCTCACAATTATAAAGGACAATGGGTTCTATAACTGATTTCAAGTTTTAAAAAATTGCCAGATCCTAATTGGTATGTAGAATTTGATGTTCCTTTTGATGGCGTTGTGGAAATTACCTGTGAAATTACCTGTGGCGCTGATGTTTAGGCCGAGGTATGTATAGTTTTTTGTGTGCTCTAGGGCAATGGTGTCTAAATGGAATTTGTATTTGTGGTCCTGGCGACTGGACCTGTTTTGGAACACCATTATTTTTGTCTTACTGAGATTTACTGTCAGGGCCCAGGGTGGACAGAATCTGTGCAGAAGATGTAGGTGCTGCTTTAGGCCCTCCTTGGTTGGGGATAGAAGCATCAGATCATCAGTAAACGATAGACATTTGGCTTCAGACTTCTAATGCCCTCGCCAATTCGTTGATATATATATATGTTGAAGAGGGCGGGGCTTAATGTCTGTCTCTCTCTGTGTCTCGTCTGTCTGTCTCTGTGCCCGTGTCTTTCTTTTATTTATATATAGATATATTCACTGCCTTTTCCTTCCACCCATTATTTGGCCCTCTTCAGCTCTAGTTGTTTTGTGCCCAGAGAGGTTTTTAATGGTTCAGCCTAGGAAGGTGATTGCATTATTCATTCTCATCTCCTTTTGATCTCCTGTCTGACGACTGTAGGCGCTGGTTCTCTATCCAGAAAAATCAACTGGTCTATCAGAAGAAATTCAAGGTGAATTTTTGAAAGCCACTGCTTTACTTTTCAATGCATTTTTAATAGCAATCCATGCAGACACAAAGAGAATAAAAAAACACACACACTTTCACAGCCTGTGTCCTATTCCCTCAGGAGCAGCCCACCGTGGTGATGGAGGACCTGCGTCTGTGCACAGTGAAGGTCTGCGCTGACAACGAGAGACGATTCTGCTTTGAGGTGGTCTCACCGTCCAAGTGAGTGTATTGTCTGTGTACATGCAGTTTGTCTGTGTGTGCTGATGTTGCAATTGATGTTAGTTTTTGGCGTGTGGTATTTACTGTGTGTGTGTGTGTAGGAGCTGTCTGTTACAGGCAGACTCAGAGCGTCAGCAACAGGGCTGGATCAGTGCTGTCCAGAACAGCATAGCCTCAGCCTTCCAGGAACGCAGAGAAGACCCACACAGCCCAGTGAGAACACACACACCTTATTCACTCTGTGTCGGGGGGTAGTGACTACATGTAGTTCAACTAGTAATGTAACTACATGTAGTTCAACTAGTAATGTAACTACACTCCACGAGCAGTGTAACGACATGTAGCTCCACGAGCAGTGTAACGACATGTAGCTCAACGAGCAGTGTAACGACATTTTGCAGTAGCTTGGTGGTAGTTAAACTAAATTCAAATTGAGATAGTGGTTTCAGTAGTTATTGATATGTTTGCTATGTTACGGTATAGCTAACGACTGGAACTACTTTTGTCAACAGCCCTGCCTAATTGTCATTTAACACAAAGTAGTTTGGATGCATTGAACTACTTTTCCAAAGAAACACTCTCTCTCTTTCTTTGTCTCGTTCTCCCCCGCTCTTTCTCTCTCTCTCACACACACACAGAGGGAGCGTTGCAGCTCAGTGTCGGGCAGCCCAGGAGGAGGGGTGTTTGGGGATCAGGAGAAGACGGGGGGCCGCGAGGCTCTGGATCAGGTCCAGGGCATCCCGGGAAACAGGCAGTGCTGCGACTGTGGAGAACCTGGTCCGGACTGGGCCTCTATTAACCTGGGGATCACCCTCTGTATCGTCTGTTCTGGGATACACAGGTAATATATATACACACACACATTATTACACACACATTAATATGTAACTAACTCCCTTCTCGGTGTCCTGCCGACAGGAGTCTGGGTGTCCACTTCTCCAAAGTACGCTCCCTCACCCTGGACTCCTGGGAACCAGAGCTGGTCAGGGTAAGACTATGTACATGCTCTAAGCAGATATGGCTTTCTTGAAGAAAATATTATCTTAATTCATAGCTTTTTTTCATACAATGTAAAGACAATTCTTAAAGCTGCAATATATACTTTTTTGGTGACCTGACCAAAAGCACATAGAAATGTGAGTAATAGATATGTCATTCTCATTGAAAGCAAGTCTAAGAAGCAGTAGATATGTTCTATGTGCGCTATTTCTATGCTTCCCGGTCTTAAGTTTCATTTTTGCGTCTTTTAATTTCAGTTTTATACAACCGCTTCAAACAGACGGTACAATGAATGAGTCACGTGCTTGTTTTGTCACACAAACTGAAATTAGGCAAACGATTCACATTTTTGCAACCAGGAAATTTCTGCACATTGCACCATTTTTCAAAAGTAAGTAATTATGTCCACCCTCTCTCTCTCTGTGTGCTGTAGTTGATGTGTGAGTTGGGCAACACAGCCATCAACAGGATCTACGAGGCGCGGATTGATGAGATCACCATCAAGAAACCCCACCCGTCCAGTCCAAGGTATGAACCCTCATCTTCATTCCTCGGGTCCTGAGTCATAACCCGTCAACGACACGTTAAATCTCACTCGGACATTAAAGATTTCCCAGCATTACAGTGTGATTTGATTTAAAAGTTAATAAAGTATAGTGGAACAGAACGTTCAGATATAAATGTATTGTACAGACCGGACATGATTATTTTGTATACAGAGTAGTTTATATACAGTACCAGTCAAAAGTTTGAGTGTGCAAAGCTGTCGTCAAGGCAAAGGGTTGCTACTTTGAAGAATCTCAAATATAAAATATATTTTCATTTGTTTAACATTTATTTATTTTTTTGGTTACTACATGATTCAATATGTGTTATTTCATAGTTGTGATGTCTTCACTGTTATTCTACAATGTAGAAAATAGTGAAAAATGAAGAGAAACCCTGGAATGAGTAGGTGTCCA